>NW_028140255.1:0-31540 GCF_965202585.1 Thalia democratica | reverse complement strand
GGTTATTTAATCTAGGTATTTGTATAGTTGCAATCTACTGTGATGTGATAGTTGTATCGTTGCGAGCTACTGTGATGTGATAGCTGTATTGTTGCGAGCAACTGTGATGTGATAGTTGTATTGTTGCTATCTACTGTGATGGGAAAGTTGTAACACTTTTGTCTAATGTGAAGTGATAGTTATACTGTTGCAACAAAAGTGATGTGATAGTTGTATTATTTGATACTTGTATTTTTGATATCCTCTGTGATGTGATAGTATTTTGATTGCAAAAGCTTATAATTTAAAACTTATCTTTAAATATATATTACAAAATATAAGTTTATAAGCGTAAATTTCTGACAGCAATAAAATGATAATAAATAAATTCATTCATCGTAATTTTTATTTACGCTATTTTTCTTAAAGAATGTTTGTTTAGCTAATTACTATATGTATTAATACCAGCTTGTTTGCTAACGTTCATTGGTTTGTATAAGTGACGTTGTTAATTTTCCGACACTAGCAAGCCTGATAATATTATAAAAAAATGCTTTGTTCTAGACTATATAGTTAGTATGTTGTTAAGCCTTTGCAAAAAATTAAAATTGTTTATAGAGACCAGCAGGTACAATCCAACATACAATAAAATTTTAAAGTAAAAAACTTTGTTCTAAACAAAGGATTCGGAAAAACTTTTAACTTGAAATTTAGAAATCGATAAACATTACATTTATAATAAGTTTTGCTGTATATTTAAATGTCATTTGTTAAAATTTACTTATGACATAAATATAAAGATTTTTTTAGTTTAGTTTTAAAAAACTGCAGTTTAACACTTTAAATTCCTTAAAAGAACATGCCCTGATAACGGTTTCCAAAACGTTTTTTTGAAAAGCTCCGTTTAAAGGAATAAATTAATCTATAGCTCCTTCCGACAAGATTGAAATAAGACTATCATTAAATATAGTCCTAGAATTTTTTTCTATAATTTCAATTATTCACTCATCTGTATCTAGTTTCAGTTTTGAAATTTTCTAGTTCTGACTGCAAAAATACAGCTAAAATATTACAGTAAATTGCTACAGTTTAATTATCATCCTACAGTAGATACAAAAACTACATCAAAGTACATTACACTCCACATTTATCATATCTGAGTAGATAGCAATGATAAAATTATTACATAACAGTATACCGAAACTTTACACTAAGACATCACAGTGATGGAAACTATTCAACTATCTCATTACAGTAAATTGCAATAATACAGCTATCACATCACAGTAGATCGCAATAATAGAACTTTCACATCACAGTAAATTGCAACAATACAATTATCACATCAATGTAGACCGTAACCATACAACTATCACATCAAAGATAATCAAAATGATCCATCCATCACAACACAACATACCACAATGTTACAACTATCACATCACATGTATTTAATAAATCTTATCAAACTTTGCAGACTTTTAAAAGACGTAGTTTTGATTTAGATAATAACAAGCGTACTTATAATCAAAAAAAATAAACTTTAAGAAATTATGTTAAGTGCAAAATATCTACTGTAAACTAAAAGTTTTATTGTTGCGATCTACTGTGATGTGATATTTGTAGTGTTTCTATCTACTGTGATATGATAGTTGTAACATTGCTGTCTACTGTGATGTGATAGTTGTAACATTGCGATCTACTGTGATTTGATAGTTTAATTGTTGAGATCTACTGTGATTTGATAGTTGTAATCTTGAGATATATTGTGATATGATAGTTGTATCATAGCTAAAATTAAAAACTTGAATTTTATCTAATTAGTGAAATGTATGTTATAAAATCTAAATTTGTAAGCAGAAATTGGTGACTAGTTATAAAAATTATAAATGAAATGCTGCCTTGTAATTTCTATTAACTCTGTTTTTCATAAAGCTAAATACTCTTGGTTTATTAAATGTTAATAGCTTTAGTGTTTAGGTACATGTAAGTTCTAACTCATTAGATACTACTGTTTCAACTAAACCTACTTAAGTATATTAATCTAATGAAAAGGTAGCAATATTTGAACCGCTAGTAGTTTCTAGATTGCTTTACGCATTCAATCATTTTTTGAATACCTATTAATACAGGTCACAGGTTATTTTTTTGATTATAGACATATCTTAATAAGCGTATAGGCATAACAATTGTAGACTATCGTAAACATTAGATATAACCATTAAAACCGTAAAAAACTCTATGGACTCCTTTTAAGATTTTTCTGCTTATCTAAATTAAAAAGAAAATAACTATTTTTATACATAACATTTATTTCTGTTTTTTATGAGCCTTTCTTATAAATTGCTTTTATCATAGTTTTAAAAACCAGTACAACTACTTTTGATAATCATCGATGATGCTGACATTTTTTACTATCTCAGGTAATAATATACCTCCACAAAATTTAATTATAGTGTTGAATGAATAGTTAACCGAACAAAAATTATGATTGTTTTTCATCTTATTAACTGCTACAACTACAAAAATCATGGCTTATTAAAGAAGTTGCCTGAAACCTTCAAAATTAAATTTTAAGAAAATCTTGAAAATTTAAAATAATTTAAAAATACTGAAAATTTTAGCTTTTTTGATAAATATAATTTTTGATAAATTTTAAATGTTTAACAACAAAAAAATATAACTTTGTGGTTTATAAATTACTTACACCTATTTTTACTTAAAAACTAATTATTTTCAATTTAAAGTGTAGTAAGTTTAGAGTATGTTTTAAATTTATTAACTTAAACATTATTTATATTAGTTTTATAAAACTCTTAATTTTTATAAAACCTTGGTTTTCTTATCAAATATTATTTTTTTTAAATACAAGCTGAATTTTAGTTAAGCTTTAGAACATATTATAATTTAGTAGTTTTTCTTTTAACGGTGACACTTAACTTTAAATTA
The DNA here is from genome assembly GCF_965202585.1 of Thalia democratica. Lineage (NCBI taxonomy): Eukaryota > Metazoa > Chordata > Thaliacea > Salpida > Salpidae > Thalia > Thalia democratica. The sequence continues at coordinate 28,612 of NW_028140255.1, read as the reverse complement.
TGTTATACTAAGATAATAATGATTCTCTTAACTTACTGTGTACAGTAGATGCAAACTCATCTTTAATTACTACATAAGATGAACATTTTTGGACATAGTTGTAACTAAAGCTTACATTAATTGGTCATCAGATGACCGAGTAAAATTACTGCACAGTTATTTTTGTAGTTAATATATTTTAACATGTTTTTCTACCTGTTTCAGACAAGTTAAAAATATTAGACTAAAAACATGAAAACTATTTTTTACACTTTTATAAATAAAACTTTGTACGACGTTTGTGTGTGACGTCAGAAAGAATATCAAGTTTTTAATTAGGTTTATTTTGAAAATTGTCTAAAACTATATTGTAATAACTATTTAATAAACAAGACAGTGTAATGTGTATATATGAGCAAACAAAGAAAATATTTTTAAATTATTATTATCCAATACTTAAGTTGATTAGCTCGTATTTTTAAAAAGTCTTAAAATTTAAAATTTTGCAACTTTTTGATATTTTATTTTCAATTTTTTTTTGCGACAAAAAGTTGTTTGTCCTGGCTGGTTTTTTTCAAAAAACAAAATCTTTGATTGTAATTCTTTGATAAAGCTTGTCATTTTCTGCTTGTAAAACTTAAAAACGTTGTTAAAAAATTACTTTCCTGATTTTAATAATCAGTGTAGAACAACAAAATCTACTCATAAAGAAATGCCCTAAGGAAATAAAATTCATGATGAATTGATACATTTTAAATATATGATGTATTCCTTTAAAACTAGCTAGAAATTTACTGATTTTTTATGTTGTATTTTGAGTTCTTACGATATTACTAACTAACCTGTTATTTAAAATTAACTGTATAAAAAACATTAAATTTATTTTTAATTACAATAAAAAACTTTGTTTTAAGATTTATTTGTTATTTAACATTAACTAAATATTGAGTAAGTGCACAAACATAAATCTAAAGATGATAAAGCTTACACTATGTTACAATATATTTACATAATAGTTTCACCCAAGCAATAACCAAGAAATCATTTTTAAACAAAAATTATAAGTACTCATTATAAAAATTAAAATAAAGTTTATATAATCAAACAATGCGGATTTACACACAAATCATATAAATTAGATAACTACAATTTTTGCTGAACTTTTGTATAAAAGTTGTTTTAATCGACCTTCGATTGTATCCATAATTTTGATAGTAACATTTTTTTTAAGTAACAAATTAGTAATTAATAAAACAAATTAAAAAAAAAACTACATAAAGGTTTAGTGTACAAGTTTTTAACAAACAAACATAAACTATTATTACTTCAGCAAAACTAATATAAATGTAAAAACAAGATCGTTACTGAACTACGGAACTTAATCCGTATCTAAAGAGTATTGCAATACATAAATATCTAGATTTAAATTAAAAGAGAAGTAAAAGTATAAGCAGTATAAACTCTGTTCTAACTTTCAGTTAATCAAAGATCGGTTAGCAAACTCAATTTAAGTATTCAAGGAACAGTTTTAACCCAACAAGCTAAAATACTTATAGATATCTGTTAATAGCCAACAAAAACTTATATGAGAAAATTTAAATGCTTTTCATTAGGAAAAGTGCTATAATGTTTGATAATATTAATGTCAATCCAGAACAACCTAAGCTACAAGTAAGCACAAACTAACCAGAAACAAGTTAGTGGAAATAGACTGCTGTTATGTGCTTTTTTTTTTTGAAAATCATTTCAGTCTTTATGTATCGTAAATTAAAGTTGGTATTTTATAGTCTAATGATTCAGAAGAGTAACAGTAGTTTTGTTACAGCATGTCATTTGATAATTATTTATTTAATGCTAGTTTTGAGTATTCACGCAGTTAGTTTCAAATAATACTACTCAAGTATTTTTTAAGTTTAAAATTTTCAATTATATAGGTTAAAATAGACTAAATTTTTAAAACCTTTAGATTAGTGCGCTAACATAAAGCTGAAAAGAGTCAAAGTTTGTTAGACAGTTTTATATATGTGATGTTCTCAGTCACTTGAGTCGATGGTATTTTTTAACTGAAAACGTTAGGAACTTTTTACTAAGAATATTTTAGTGTTTTATAAGATTTGACTATCAAATACAAAAACTTATGATCAACAATGAAGTTGTTAAATTTTTTAATTAGTTTTGCATTGAAGACACAGTTTACAAAACATATACTTATTAATTGAACTTGGTTTGTAGTATTGAACAAACTCGACTCTATAATGTACAACATTTCAACAATTAGTTTTCATTTAAATAAAATTTATTACAGTGCTTGATTTTGTTGTTTGAATGGATTGCAAAAGTTTGTACTAAGTTACACAAACATACATATACAAAATTCAAGTAAGCGTTTGTGTGGTTTATTTAGTTTAATTAATTTATAATCACTTAAAACGAATGAGTATCTTCAATATACAAAGTATATGTTTTTACTAAGTATATTACAATATTCACAAATAATTTGAAAAAGTTTTATATTGTTTAATATTTTTAATGTTATGACGATTTTTAATTATAAACTTCAATGGTCACTTTTCTTACATATAACGATTTATAAAAGTATAGCAACATACAACGTAATTAATTTACGTGCTTCTTTATAAACGTGCAATATGTAGTTCACGTTCTCAAGTGACTCTTATGACTTTAATTAAGTTCTTAAGAAAATATACGATTTTTATTTTAGCTTAGCTCTGTAGTTATAAAATGACTGAGCTAAAAAATGGTTTTCAAGGTTGTTGTTATTTATTAGAGTTTGTTTAATACTGGTTGCCTGTTTTTTACAGGTTTAAATAAATACGTGAAAACATTTTGGTTTTCATACATGTTAGAAATTAATATTTATAACAAAAATAAACAGTAAGCGTTAGGATTTTTATGATGGTTCTTATGTTTTATAAAAACTAAGTTTTGTAGGTTTTAAACATTAGTTATTAGGAATTTTATTATTTTTACTTCTAACTAATTTATTTTACGCATTAATTATTCTAACTTAATGTAAATTTTACATATTTTGTTAAAATAAACGATTATAAACAAATTTAAAGTTTAAAATTTTTTAAGATACTATTTTAAAACTCGTTAAAGCCTAAATATATATTGGTTAAATTAAAACTAGTAAAGTATTTTTACTTTAAAATAAGCTGCAATTATGTTTTCAACACAATTTATGCCTGCGGTCTGGCAGCGTTTTCAAATGTTCATTTTTTGTTTCATGTTTTTAAAAAGTTTGATTAATCATTAACAAAAAACATAATTATTAAAATTATTTTTTTTGTAGTTCAATACATATAAGAAGTTTGGATCAGGAAAGTCAAAAAAAAAAAACCAGGGAACGTCAAAAAAACTAATATAATGGCACAAACCAGGAAAAGTCAGGAAAAAAAATGAGTGTTTTAAAACAGTCAGGAAATTTGACGATATTTGAAGAAGCGTCAGATTTTATTTTCTACTTAAATCCTAAAAATCCCTTAATTTTTGACGCCTTCAAATTGTTAAAAATAATTAAAAATATTATAAAGTTAACATAGCAAAACAAAATCGATAGTTTTGCAGACTAAAATTGCAAAATGTTACTAGTAATGGATAACTAAATTTTAATGCTCTCATTTGATAAAAACTTTTTAAATTTAAAAAAAAAACTGCAAAACCTTTTATTTAATCCTGAATGACTACTTTACTTGAAGGAGCACTTTACTAGTAAAAGTTCTTTATATAAAATGTATCTCAATTAAAAGATTGACATATTATCTACGTATTTAGACTGATATAAAGTAAGATAATGTACGAAAGAGAATTACTAATTTCAAGAAGAGGATTTAAAGAAACAACACTAGATTTTACTATAAATGATGATGAAACAGATTCTAGTACTATACGATTTTTTCGTTATAAGAGAGAAGAAGAAAATTCTTATCTAGAAAACAATGAATACTGTGTAAACTTTTTTAAAAGCTTTGGTTTACCGCAGCTGAAAACGCAGATAGTTGAAGCAATTAGCCAAATGATAGAAAATGATATGGGTGATGGAAGTGAACAAAAAAAAGAAATTGTTCTTCCGCAAGCAAGAGTTTGTCAGTCTGAATTGAAACAAAAGTTGGCAACTATCGACATAGATAGTGGTGTTCTGAAAACTTTTGAAGGTAACAAATGTTCTGTATGCTTGAGTAACTACAAAGAGATCTTAGATGAAGACCTTCATATTGTCATTCCACCCTGTGGACATCCGTTGTGTTGTAAATGTGCTGATAATATAGTTGATAGTGAGAAGAGAGAATGTCTACAACGTAGAGGAAAAAATTCTGCGGACTCTTTTAATCTTATGAAGTTCAATGCTGATTTGAAGATAGATACAGAAAATCAAAGAGTGTTTTTGTAAAAATAATTGATGTTAAAGATGTCATATTGCAGTTTATAATTTGTTAATTTGAATGTTTTTAATAAATTAAAGACATAAATAATCTTATTTTTTTTTGTTTTGGAATTAACTGTTATATACTAATTTGTTAAAATTAAATATTTCTAAAATAGAAAATATTACAAAAATAAAACCAGTTTGGAATAGTCACTATCAAAATTAATTGATTTGAAGTAAATATAAATACGTCCGTTTAGTGTATTTGGTTTCTATTTAATTAAATTTAAAGTTTCAAATATTTGTTGAAAGATTAGTGATCAGCGTTTGTATAATAAATTTAGTGATTAAAAGGTTGCAAAACTAAGGCTTGAAAATGTGAAATGATAATACTTCTTTTAATTACGTTTATTCAAAATAAAATGACAAAATTAAGAATATTACAATTGTCTACTGTTAATAATCGTTGTACGATAAAAACTCGCTATCTATTCAAATAATCAAGAGAGAAGCCTTTGAAAAAAATAAAATTTTACCGACAAAAGCAGCATTTGTCTTTTTGAGAAGGTCTTTCTTTATCAAACTAGATTAAATCATAGTTTTTATTTTAATTTATTTTAACATCCACCTGCGAAATTATTACAAATGTAATAATCTTTTAACAGCACACAATTACGTTACAAAAAAAAAGAAATTCTTGTCAAGTCCGTGCAAGATCTGAATTTCAACGATAAAAAAAAGTCTAACAAAGTAGCCATAAAAAGCAAGTAAATTGCTAAAAGTATTCGAGCAACACACCTTAAGTTTAAATAAGCTACCGTTTGTATTCAGAACTTTTTAATTTAGAATTCTACGAACCTACGTGTAATTAATTTGTCTTACTTATTTACAGAATTAATCCTAAACGCTTTCATAGAATACATTTAGCTTGAAATTAAATCTTATTTTTACTTATTTATATTAATAACTATAGTTTACTAAAACCTAGGGTAAGATTAATACCCTATGCTTACTTGTGGGTTGCGAGATACTTTTACCTGTCAAGTTAACTCAAGCTAATTTAAAGTTATAAAAAAAAATCTTGGTTTACTCAATCTTATTTAGAATTTTTACAAGTTTTTTTCTTTTGAAAACTTGCCTTTTAACTATGGTATCATTGAATTTCATGCTAGTATTTAAGCTGAAAACTTTACAAACTTTGAATTGAGTCCTTATTCTATTTACTACTTTTTATCGAGATATTTAACAGAGTTAAACAATCTTTTTGATTTAGATTTTACACTTTTTTTACAATTTAGTGATAAACTACGTTTACTTAGGTTATATCCTACTCAAACTTCTTATCGGTCATAAAAGTTTTCATATATATTTTAAAGATAATATGTATTTGTTTTTTTTACAGATTTTATACTTTCCAAAAATTTTTTAAATAAAAGAAACTTCTGGCACTTGCTTTATTTTGAATTTTTTTAATAAAACGTAAGTAATAGAAAGAATGGTTAACAAAATACTTACTGTTTAAGATTAATATCTGTTATTTGATTTACATTTCACTTTAATCAAGTATTAGTCTGTACTTAATGTTTATCAATATTTTAGATTAAGACCCCTAATGTGGAAACCTCTTTTTGGGTCATCATTGAACATCAGATGTAGTAAATTAAAAATGCGGCATAAAGTAAGAGGATAATTAAAAAGTAAATTGCGATATCTACAAAATGTACATACAATAATTAAAAACTAATAAATTGATGAGTAAGAAATATCTTCAAAACTAGTTTGTTTAGTTTAGTTTTTTATCATATTAAAGTTGATCCCCGCCCTTTTCTAGGAATTTTATGTATAACGTATTTTTAAGCCTCTTTTAAATTTGTTTCAATAGAAAGTATTGCTTAACTAATTCATTTTATTACTAAACTAAAGTATTATTTTAAAAATTTCTGGATTTATTGGTTTTATTTATTTTATTATTCAGTTTCTGTTATAGTTTTTTTAAATAAAAAATTTTTATTATTTTAAATTTTTAATAGCATTTTAGACTTGATAATTTCAATTAAATATTTATTGAAAAAAATCGGTTTCTAATATTCATAACAATAGAACATCTTTTATGGTTTATAAAAAAAGAAAGATATGTTTAAGTATAAAGTATAAAAAAAGTGACATACGTTTGTATTATTTAAATTAACAAAGTTAGAACAGTAATAGTTATAAGATTTTAAAATTAAAACTTGAATAGTTGAATAAACGTTTAACATAAGCTGATAGAAAATAGTTAAAAATTTGTTGATAATCTAATGAAAGTTATTCTAAATTCGCAAGGTTGAAACATAAAATGGCTTTTCGGTTTATTGTTTTTCATATTTTTTAAAGCACATCAACACTACAATAGCAACAATGTACTTTGTTTAAACTTAGGCTTTTATTTATACATTGAAAGTTATATATAATTTTTTTATGATTTAAATATTTTAATAAAAGTAACTTTTTTTCGTTATGAAGTTTAAGTTAAACTTTAGACTATAATTAAAATTTCTGTTTACGACACAATTTTTTTAGTTAACTAAAGTCGGTGTCATATGTTTTTGCTTTTATAAAGTTACCATCTTTTAAAAGTAGTAGTTTAACTGTAAACAAAAATTTAGAATTTTTTTAAGATCAGTATATTTTGGAAGTTTTGATTCTAGGTTAAATTATATAATATTTTACTACAGTAAGATAATGTCCGAAAAAATATTAAAAATTACAAGGAAGGGAGTTATTGAAATACAACTATAATTTTCTATATCTGTTAATGATCTTGATTGTGCAAATAGAATAACAGCGTATGTTTGTCATTAAAGAGGAGAAGAAAATAGTTTTGTAGATGATAATGCCAGCTGGTTTAACAAACTCAAAAGACTTTGTGTTACGCATATAAAAGCGCTAGTACTTGAAGCAGTTAGCTAAATGATAGAAAATAGTAGGGGTGATGGAAGAGAACAAACAAAAGAAATTGTTCTTCACAAAAATAAAAACTAAAATCACATCTTCATGTAAAACTAATTAGAAAGTAGTGTCTAATGGTCAAGCGCAATAATAATTACAAAAAAAAAATTGCTTTAAAAAGCAATTATAAATTAAATGCAAATAACTTTCTGCTTAATTTTTTTTTTTAAATAAGACATTTTTCTAGCAATCTTCTAAATTTTGTTTAACTAAAATAATTAACATATTGCAAAAATTTTGTACAAATAGTTTAATTACTAATGACTAAATATGATATTTTTAATTTTGTAAAAAAAAAATTTTAAGTAAGTTAAATATCAAAATAAAAACTTTCTTCATGTAGTCTCGAACATATAACAACTTGCTGTATGATCAAAACCTAAAACTTGAGAGCTTATTAAATTTTGTATAGCCTTATAAAAGACCAACTACCTCGTCTAGAACATGGTTTTTTTTTTGGAGTACTATTGGGCTCACTAGTAGTGGCTAAACATTAAGGTCACTTGTACAAATCAACCAACGGTAGCAAACAAACAACTGTCAATACAAAAAGGAATTAGCTGGACAAACATAATTTAAATAAAACAGAGTTAATAAATACAACAAGGAAACAAATCCTTTGTTATCATTTTATTACTAGTCATCAACTAATGCTTATAAATTTATACTTTTTGATATATATATATATATATAAACATCACTGGTTTTACACATCTTGATTAGCACATGGAATATAACTGATTATATATATTCTAGATTGTAAATTTCAGCATCACAGTGAAACACGATAACACAACTATCACAATAAAGTAGATTGCAACAATATAACAATCTCATCACAGTGGATTGTAACAATTATTCAATCACATCACAGTAGATCGCAACAATACAACTATCACATCACAGTAGATCGCAACAATACAACTGTCATATTACAATAGATCGCAACAACACAACTATCACATTATAGTAGGTTGTATCAATACAACTATCACAGTAGATTGCAATATTACAACTACAACAACACAGTAGATAGCAACAATACAACTGTCATATCATAGTAGATCGCAACAATACAACTATCACATCACAGTAGATCGCAACAACAAAACTGTCATATTACAGTAGATCGTAACAATACAACTATCTCATCACAGTAGATCGTAAAAATACAACTAACACATCACAGTAATTGCAAATATCATATCACAATAGATTGCAACGATACTCAGATCACATAACAGTAGATTGCAACAAATTAACCATTACATTACAATAGATTGCAATGATAATTAGTATTTTATAGAGTTGTTATGTATTTTATGGAGTTGTGTTAAAGTTTTTAATCTTTATCTCAAAACTAATCGAATGACAGCGTAAGATGTTTAGTTTCATTTAAAGTTTTATGAAATTTTAAGTAAATAGCGTCAATGTCCTTTTTTTGAATGACATTAGCCAGGATTTGACCTTTTTTTTAATTTTTTCCTTTACAATTAGTCATCATAACGTTTAAAAATAAAAAAGTACACGAAGCAGTCGTCATTTTGTTGTCGCAAAGCATTGTTTATAACATTTATGTAAATATAAATACGTAGTTGAAATTAATATTAATGTAAAAAAACATAATAGTTGATCAATTTTCATTTCAATAGATTTTTGGCTTAAAGGATATTTAGACTTTACTTTTTTTTTCAAGTTTTATAAAAGGAAACAAAATAATATTATCTTTAATCAAAGTAATTATATTAAGAAAGTCTTTACACACTTTAAAATCTTTTTAGTTGGACTGCCATATCATAAATCCATCTAATGAAACTGCAGGTGCATACAAAAAAATATGAGATTAATAGAATTTAGGTTTCATCAAAATTAATTTCTGTTAATAAACTGTAATGTGATAGTTAGAGCGTTGCAATCTACTGTTTTGTGCTAGTTGTATCGTTTTCATAAATCGTGATATGATAATGTACCTTTGCGGTCAATTGTGATGTTATAACTATATTGTTGCTTCCTACTGTGATGTGATAGTTGTACCATTACAATCTACTGTTTTGTGATAGTTGTATTGTTGCAATTCACTGTGATGCGTTAGTTGTATTGTTCAATCGACGTTGATGTGTTAGTTATATTGTTGCAATCTACTTTGATCTAATAGTTGTAGTGTTGTGGTCTACTGTGATGTGATAGTTATATCGTTGCGATCTACTGTGATGTTGTAATTGTATTGTTGCAATCTACTGTGATCTGATAATTCTATTGTTGCGATCTTCTGTGAAGTTATAGTTGTATTGTTGCGATCTACTGTGATGTGATAGTCTACTGTAATGTGATAGTTGTATTGTAGCGATCTACTGTGGTAGTTGTATTGTTGCGGTCTACTGTGATGTGATATATATGTTATTGCAACCTACTGTGATGTGATAGTTGTATCATTGCGCTCTATTGATGTGATAGTTGTATTGTTAGGATTAACTGTAATGTGACAGTTGTGTTGTTGTAATCTACTGTGATGTGTTAGTTGTATGTTTTCCATAAATTGTGATGTAATAATGTATCTTTGCGGTCAACTGTGATGGTATAACTATATCATTGCGATCTTAATAAGAACGCTTTGCCATCGAGCACATAAGATCTGTTCAAGAGGATTTTTTGATGACGAAATAAAACAGATAAAATTGATATTAAATAAAAATGGTTATCCACAAGAACTTGTTAATAAAACTATAACTTTACATCTTAATAGTTTGAACAAAATAAAGCCAGCAGGGGCCGGAGAAATGCTTGATTCTTTAGTATTGCCTTATATCAATAAGAACTCAGGAGTTTTAGAAAGAGAAATTTGTAAATTAGTAAGTAGGACGTATCGTTTCGGCCAAGCCGATTGTTATTTTTATATCGAAATCAATGTTCAGACCTGGAGGAAAAGATCCGATAGCAGAATTAAAACAAAGTATGGTAGTTTACCAGTTTAACTGCTTCTGTGAAGCTAGTTATGTCGGGATGACCTCAAGACAATTTGACAAAAGAATAAAAGAACATATTCCAAAAAGTATTGATGAATTTTGTAAGAGTAATGAGAAAACTAAATCTATTAGAGTAATAAAAGCTTCAAAAAGATCTGCTATTTCTGAACACTTAGTAAATAACCTTGATTGTGCTATTAATTATAATTTAAAAGATTTAAGATTATTTAAAATTGTTTTCACATTTCGGATTTAATTAAACTTGAGGCTATTTGTATTTTATTAAGAAAACCTAAGTTGTTTAAACGTAAAGATTTTGATGATACTGTTTCGTCGTTTTCTTAAATTGTTTTATACGTTGTTACTCTGTTTTATTATTTTTTAGTTGCATTGTAATTAGAAGTACTTATGTATTGATAATTACTCTTTGCTTTATTATTATTAATTACGTTGATTGCATTTCCACTATATAAACTAGATTTGAAACTTTATTTTTATTGATTAGTGTACAACTGACGAAAGAAGCATGAATTATATTTTGTTCTAAAAATTGAGTCTTATTTATATTGTTTGAAAGAATTTATTTTAATGTCAAATAATATTTAATTATCTAAAGAAGTATTTTTTGCATAAATTGTCAAATTCCAGGTATTCCCTAATTAAAGCAACCCTGTTTAAAAATAACGATTTTCAACTATGTGATTTAACTGCCACACATTAAAGATTTTTAGCGAAAAGTTATAGTAGAGTATAATTAGTGGATCCATAAATAGAAAACTAATATTAAAAAATATCCCGAAAAGTTCAAAGTTTTGTTTTTCAACTGCTGCTGCTCAAAGTTATAGTAACAAAGATGCCTTTTCAACTCTCGATAAGGATATCATTTTAATTTTTACTGATTAAAAAAAAATACCTTCAATATTATGGCATAACAAAAATTTAAAGATGTTTATTATTTATTATCTGACTAACAGCTGTCAAGATATATTATATTTACATTTGGGTTTGAATCTAAAGATGTAAAAACTAAATGTAAAAACTAATAACCAAAACCTTCATTTTTTTTTGATACTTTATAGGTAACTTATGTATTTTATCTCATTGAATTTTAAAACTGAGATATCCTTAATTTTACTAGAAATACGTATTAGTCTAAATGAGTGGAAACTATCTAAATTAATTAAAAAATATTAACAAAATGCACAATATAAATCATAAAACCAGTATTTAGTTGACAATAAACCAGGTTGAATGGTTTTTTTAAGTTTTTTCAATGTTTTCAAAAGTACCACTATTTGGGTCAACTTTTGTTTTTAAACTGAGAAAAATTAAAAAATTGTCTGAAATAGTACAACAACAATAATAATATAATATAAAGCCCCAACAACAGTATTTTTAAATAAAATAAAAATTAAAAAATAACCAAAAAATTACCTACAAGATTAATTTTTTGTGTTAAATGAATATTTTTTACTTAAGTAAAAATTGTTTTTAATACAAGGTTTTTCCGGATTTTTGTTCAAAACTTCAATTTTTTTACTTCAAAAATTTCAGGCTTTTTTAGGGTTCAAGGTTTTTTTGCAACCCTCAATGAAAAAATCACTAAAAAATGAAATTATAAAGCGATAAATATTTAATTTTACCTACTTATTATAAAAAAATAATGAACTAAAACTTGTCCAGTGTATTGTTAAAAATAGTTTAAATTTAATATTATAAAATTAATAAAAATATAATGCAAATAAGCCATATGTTTTATTGTTAGAAAATAAAAACCTAGAAGTTAAACATTTTAGACATGAAATATAAAACAAAAATAACTATACAAAATACTTTAAAAGAAAAATTAAATTCAATTTCTAAAAAAATGAGCGTTTTTTTAAATAAAAACTACAGAATATTCTTTTTTAATTTTTTTATGAATTTAGGCTAGCGTTAACTAATTCATGTTGGTTATTTTGCCTCAAAGTATGCCTACCCTGCACTTTTTCTATAATTGCAAATTATAAAGAACGTGTTTAAAACTTTGAACTACAGAAATTGGTACTATACTTATGAATATACTATAATGTTTATTTTACCTCTTTGCATCTGGCCATTTTGGGACAAAATATAAGAAATTTTGCAAGAAGTTCTGAAGATGTATATTTTTTAAAAAAATAAACATATGGAATATTGAAAACAATTTACATTTTAAGTTAGTGATTTCGAGTCAAAAATTAATTTTTTTTGAAGCTAAAACTAAGTTCAAGCAACCTAGAAAAATTATAAAAAAAGTCTATTGGACCCTAAATACTAGTAGTAACGTAAGGGTTGTCATAAAACCTGAAAATCTGAAAAACTTACACTTCATTTTGTAAAAAAATTTGAAATTTTCAACAAAACTCTCTAACAAACCTTGAATTTAAAAAATCTTATGTTTAAAGTAAAGAAATTTTAATTTGACACTTAAAATCTATTATTTAGATTAAAAAAAAATGTTAATATTATTTTTATATTTTAAACCATTTTTATAGTAGCTTTGCAATCTTTCTTCAATTTTGGTATCCTATTCAAGGCAAGTTTTTACTTTAAACTAAATTTTGTCCTAAAAATGTAAAAAAAAATTTACTTTTATAAAACCTATAAGTTATTTAGAATTACTCAAAATAATTTCCAATTAACCTTTAACAAGCCTGTGTTGAGCTCACTGATTTTGATTGCTTAGGTTTAAAAGGTTACTTAAATTTTTCACAAGCAGTTAAAAACAGCTAATTTATAGCGAATATGAATTTATAATAAAATTAAATATAAACAGTAAGTCATTTTTAAATAAAGTAAAGTTTTGTTAAAAATTAAAAAACATATTTGTTTTTATTTTTATCTATTTTTCATTATTATTATTATACATTGGTTATCTCAAAACTAATTCCTCAACTCTATTTAGGAGTTTTCTTATTTTAATATTTTTTGTATCAAGTTTTTTAGGTTTTCTTTTGTATTAATTAAAACTTTAAATAATATTTCAAAAAGTATTATAGATTTCAACATAATTTGGTTTAAATTTAATTATATAGAAATAATGTGTAATGCTTGTTTAAATTATTTATCTTAAAAACTTAAATTTCAGTTATATTAAAAATTTACGCCCTGAAATTATGTTAAATCTGAATAAGATAAATAACAATAGTTGATAAAGAAATTTGCCATTATAGGATTGTTAAAATCAATAATATTAAATTAAGTATCTTAAATAAAGTTCTGTTTATAAAGTGTATTTAGTAGATTTAGTACAAAAAAACTTCAATTAAAGAAAAAAGTGTATTATAGAAGTTCTTAAGTTATTATTTTTTCTTATTAAAATAAAACTATATTTATTTTATGTTTTAGCCTATATGCTATAAGCTCAAGTTATTTATTACTATGATCACTATTGACATTTTAGCACTAATTTACTTGAATCATTAGTTTTGGACGTAAAATATTAGCTATATAAATTTTTAAGCTATATTAATTTTAAAAATTTGCACGTTTTATGGTTTTAAATTGTTATTTTTGAAATTACTAAACTATTAATTCAGTGAAATTATATATGTTAAAAATGTGTTAAAGATTTTATAAATTTAGTAAGGATAATTCAATTACACCTTTGTACAGAAAAATATAAGAATATTTGAATTGTGTTAGTAAATATGTTTCCTGTCAAATGGGTATAGCAAAAGTATATCTTAAAACTAATTTGATAATAAGTCAGATAAATTTCCTGATACTCATTAGCTTAGTTTGTATTTTGGGTATATCAAATCTGATTTCTCTAATATTTTAACAATTGTCTTTCTTTAATATTTTATGCAAAAGGTATTCTCAGGTTTTATAGTTTTTAAAAGAAAAATAGTATATTAAAATATTGTTTCACTTTTCATTTAAATTTTTTTCATGTTTAAAAAAAGTCAAAGATTTAATGCTTGTTTTAAGTTTATATATATCTTAAAAAATCTAAAATTCACCTTTTAAAAAATTTAAACCTGGAATTTAAGACTATTTTAGAAAAAAATTGAATTATCTTTAATAAAAAAAAAAGCCTGTTACGTAGTTGAAATCGCCACATAAAATTTATGTTATAGAAAATTTTATTACTATTATTAGCAGTTGGCAAATAAAACTTTTAACATTTCTCATGATTTTTTTTTAAATACTATTTTTCTATATTTTAATCTATTATTTATGTTCTATGAGGAACTCTTTTGCTAGAATTTTTCAATATGAGGCATCTGAATCACTCAAATATAAAAAGATAACTTTACTTAATAGGGTTGCCAAAAAATAATAGAACACCTCATAGAAGTCGACAATTTATTTAAAAATCACCTGCAATTTGATAATTTTAAACTATTTTTAGATGTGAAACTAAAAGTTTAGACAAAGAAACAAAAATTCTATCATAAACAGTAAAAGTATTTATTGCACAGTGTTTCCACAAACTAAGTCAACTCAGGATATTTTTAAGTATTTAAAAATTTCAGAATGACTCAGGGCAGCTCAAAAAGTTTTTATTTTAGTTTAGGCTAACAAAGGAATGTTCTAGACTTTCAATTGTCTCAGGACATTTTTTTTTTTAGAATTTGAATGAGGTTTAGTTAGTTTAGTTTCAATATTTTATTATTTAATTTTAAGGGGTTGCTAAAAACTTTGTTATCTTAAAAAACCTGGAATTTTAAATACCCTAAAAAAACACATTAAAACCTTGAGTTTTTGATAATTTTGAGCTTATATTAACAGTTTTGTCAAAAACCTGAAACTTTAGAAATTTTGGGTAAAACCTGAAATTTCAAACAGTTTTATATGTAAAGTTACAACTTTGAAAACCTGGAAAAAAATTTTCAGCAACTTCCGGCAATCCCTAATCAATATTTTCAAAGATTTTTAATTTTTATAATTTAAATGTATAAACAAACTTTGAAAAAATTGAAAAACTCACGATAGTTTAAGGTCACTTAGACAGTTTTTGAGTACAAAATTAGAAACCCTGGTTTTATACAGACTTTTTGTATCATACAACACAACTAAAGTAGCATTACAGAAATTTTCTATAATTTTATACAATTAAAAATCTATGGATCCTAGTTTTAATTCTATTCTAAAATTAGTCTGAAAACATGTCCTGTACTTCAATTGAAAAATCTTGAAAAAAATTATAGAGCTTGGAAGAATTCATTAACATCTTTAGGGGAAAACATGGAACACTGAACAATTTTCCGTTTTAAATATTAATATCTATATTAAAAGGCTAATTTTACATTTAACTTAATTTTAACTAAAAATGTATAATAAAAATTTCACTTCTTGTAAAATCTAGGAGAAACTTTTAAATCTTAAAAAACTTTGGCAAGTTTTTTTTTTTCTTAAATTTGCACATGTTCTAGAATAGGCCCCAAATATGCACGAAGAGTCACTTTTGCATGAAGACTTTATTGCACGAATTGATTTGTTTTTCATTAGCTATTGTTTATTTATTTACTCTCATACATACTCTAACATTTATCTTTTGTTCGTAACTTTTCTCTTAATGTTTTCTTTTTTTTTTTATACTATGAATGTTACCCGTTACCACTCTTTGTTGATACTTTTATTATTAATTTTGTTTTAAACTAATACTTTACCCTTAGTCTTTACCCTTACTCTTTACCATTGGTCGGTATTTTTTTTGTCATCTTAGTTTAATTTTTTTTTAAATATTATATTAAAATTTTTCTTCGTGCAAATTAGTCATTTTGCAATACTTTCAGTATGCAGAAGTGACCCGCGCAAGTTTTTCGTATTTGACGGTCGCCTTTTGTTTTAACCATTAATTCTATGATTATGTATTTTTGTTAATTTTTTTTTTGTGGTACCAAAAGCACTCTATTTTTTTGATAGTTTTGAAAATTAACAAACTATTTGCACACTCAGATTAATACAAAGTAAATAATGTTAAACAAAATAGTGGATATCAGAAGGAGGAGGTTTAATGAAGATGGAGATGATATGATATTTTTAATAATTTGTTATAAGAATCAAGACGGTACTGGTATTATTTATAGACCGTTTGAATATTCACATGCTGATGAAATCGATTTTGTTGAAAGCGAAAGGTTTGTGTTAATGATGATGCCAAGGTACGGCCCGAACCACGGGATAAGGCGTATGACAAAAAGAATAGTTGAAACAATTCTTCAAATGCGGGAAATTAATGATTATGTTGAAATATTGCATATAGAAGAATTTCTTGTTGAACTAAGTGAAAAACTAAAACCACATTCTTCATGTAAGATAAACTTTAACGAAGGTTCTTCCTGAATAATATGGTTGAGGAAAACGGACTGTCTCAGTCTGAGTTGAAACAAAAGTTAGCGGCTGTCGACAAAGATAGTGAAGTTTTGAGCTTTTTTGAAAAAAAATGTTCAGTTTGTCTCAGTAACTACAAGGAGATCCTTGATGAAGACCTTCATGTTGTTGTTCCAGCCTGTGGACATCCGTTGTGTTGCAAATGTGCTGACAACATTCTTGAGAGTATAAAAGAATGTCCACAATGCAGAAAAAAATTACTGCTGATTCATTTAATCTTATGAAGTTTACTTCTGATTTGCAAATTGATGCACAAAACCATAAATTGTTCTTGTAAAAGTTTTTCTACAAGTTATTTCATTGCGAACTTAGAGTTAGGTGATTATTATAATTATAATAAACAAAAAATTAAATAAATTTGTGTTTTCTTTTGTAGTTTATTAAAATATTTCTATTTTCATATGTAAAAAACGAAGTATTATATACTAAAATTTTGTTTATAACAGAAAAATAATAAAAATAGTGTAAATATCAATAAAAAAATTATTTTTAGATGAATAAATGTCAATAGCATTAATTTACTGTATTATCGTTTCTCACTTAAATTTCATTCTTTAGTTAAAACCTTGTAATATTTTTTATCTAAACAACTTTATTAACCTACGGAAAGTACTGGCGGTATTAAGTATAAAAGAGAAACAAATATTTATTAAACTAGCTTCGTTATAAAAGTTAAAAAGTAAAAGCAAATTCAAACATATTACAATGAATCATGCTAGTAAACTAATATGGAATATACGCATTACCGTTACAACAAGATTTTACGTTCATAAATCCTCATATTTATTCTAAATTTTTTCTATATATTCACACTGCAATAAAAAGAACATTTGGTTGTACGGTGAATAACAAAGACTTTTCTTACCGACAAAAGCGGGTCCTTACGTTCATCATTAATAAAACATATTTTGACTCATATTAAATTACAGTTGTCTTTAAACATAAAATCTGCAAAAATGAGTAAAATGTAATGATCCTTTACATCCGCTCGATCAGAGTGAATAATTGTAAGAAATCAGTTCTTAACAATGACTTGTAACATCTTAGTTTCAACAATTTAAAGTTTCTAAACAAATCTTGAGAATAAAAAAGAGTTAATTTTTTTTGATCAAATCGGAAAATTATTTATCATGACATTTTAAACTTAAACAAATGTTTTTTTTTTTTTTTGGTATCCAGAAACACTTATGGTTAGAATTCTGAGTCCCTACGTACAAGCATATATCTTATTAAAGTTTTTTAGTCTTTTATATGTTAGTGTTTTCTATTCAAAGAAATATTCTTTAAACAGTGAAGCCATTTACAAATCTATATGTTTAATTAAATTTGAGAAAACATTTTTATATCTAGTGAAATGTTTTTGAGTAAAATAAAATAGTTTTATATTGAGTTTTTAACCTTAAAGCTGCTCATAAAGCTTTATAAAGCATTATAAAGCTTTATAAAGCTTTATAATGAATAAAACTCGGGGTTACAATTTGTTTAAACACTTTAGCAAAAAATCAAACTAAGGTGCGATTTTAAAAATTAACAGCAAAATATTAGAAGCTTGAATTTAATTCCTAGACTTTTTCAAAACTTTAAAAATCTGATAAACGATTATAAACAAAAAAACTCATAATTCATTGAGTATGTCCCAAATAACCAATTGCAAAGTTGATCATCAATGTGGTCTGATGATTGAAGCGTCATGATAAAAAAAACTTGTTAATTTGAGGTTTTCTCATGACATACGAAAGTCCAAGCTTAGTCTGTTTAGACTTTTAAGGATGCTTTTGTTTGACTTATAAAGTTAGGGAGAGAATTTTATATGAAAAAATACCTTGATATTTCATTAGTAAGATAGTTAAACATATATATATAACAAAAACATTTGTTATTGTACAATACTTAGTTTCATACTTTCGTGATTTGTATTTACAACAAAGATAAAAGTTAAAATTGTTTTTGAAGCACCTGAAAACACTTACACATTTAGTAGACTAAGATAAATTAAATAATGTCTGTTGAAACGAATCACAAACAAAAGTTATAACGAGTACTTGTTAGAACTGGAATTATGTTTAAATAATAAAAAATAAAATAGTTATAAGTTTGCTGGTAATTATAAATTTGACTAACTATCTAATAATAATTTGGTTGGAAATAGGGGTATTTTATGACATTTTAAAAGGTGCGAATTGAGGTCTAAAATAAATAAAGCTAAACAACTTAAAAGTAAAAATAATCGAGCAATTGGAATGGAGCAAATAGTTAAAATTTCAAGAATCTAAATTAAATTAAAACCAAAATTTTTATGCGAAATCAATCAAAATGTAGAGTCCAAGGTTCATGTATTAGGAGGGTTAGATGACTATTCAAATTTTGACAATTCAAATTCCGACAATTCAAATTCAGATAGTTCAAATTCAAACAATTCAAGTTCCGATAATTCAAATTCGAAAAATTCGAATTCTTACAATAAAAATTTCGACAATTCAAATTCTTTACATTCAAATTCCGACAATTAAAATTCAGACAATTCAAATACGAAAATTTAAATTCCGACTACTCAAATTCGGACAATTCAAATTCCGACAATTAAAATCCGGACAATTCAAACCACGACAATTCAAATTCGGACAATTCGAATTCCGATAACTCAAATTCGGACAATTCAAACTAAGACGATTCAAATTCGGACAATTAAACTCCTACAACTCGAATTCTGACCATGCAAACTATAACATTTTTAATTTTTTATGTTGTGACAATTTATATTTCGATAATTCAAATTCGGACTACTTAAATTCGAATAATTCAAATTTCAGCAACTTAAACTCTGAAATTTTAAAACCGAAAATCTAATTTTTGATATTTTAAATGCTATTAAGAACTATTTATTTTTGTAGGAAGTAACCTATTTTCAGTTTCTGCTATTTAAGCTTTAAATAGCATTAAATGTTTTATTTATTATTATTGCAAATAATAAACTTAAACTTTATGATAAACATAAAAAAAAATCAAAGTAAAATGATATTTTATATTAAGTTTAACAATAAGAATTGATTTTTATTGTAATTTTTAATTGTATATCTCAATACTGATCATTTTTCAGCAATGTGGTTTTGAATTTGTTAAATTTTATTATGAAGATTTTAAAATGTTGTGTAGGCTTTTAATCTTTTTTATATAGAGTAGGGTTTGGCAACATACTGCCCGCGGGCCGGATCCGGCCTCAGAGTGAAAATGACTGGCGCGCTAAGGTCAATATTACAAAAACTTAATAAAACTATGTTTCATAACTTTACAAAAAAAAACTGTAAGAATTTGACTTAAAGCTACATATTTAAAAAATTGATTTTTAATTTATGTATAGTGATAAAAGCATCGGTAATATCTTATTATATTAAAACAATCTAAGAGATATGTTAGGTTATATATTTACGCGGGCCCGGCGGTTACCGACTATAAGGCGCTATTAAAATAATATATTTATTAGTTATACGCTACTTTTTAGACTAATCTCGATAATTAATAAAGTAGGTATACAAAATATAAGTTGGACTTATACTATTATTCTAACAGATTATAAATGTTGATTGAACCTACACTGCTTTTTTTGAAATAGTTAGTTTACTTAAACTAGTATTAATTGCGGTAGGTTTAAAAGGTTGTTATTACCTTAGTTTTTTGATTATAAATAGATTATTGATAAAATTTAATATCCCTGAAATTGTGTTAATAAAACGTAATAAGTTATTAAGTAACTGTTGTTTTTTCAAGTAAAGAATAATTGTTTGACTGATACTGATATGTATATTTTTTATATAACAAAAGTAATACTTTTATATAACATAGTTGGATTAAATTTATATTGTTAGAAGCAAAACCGTTATAAAAAAGTACTAAAAAAAGTATTCCAAGCAGTTTTTAAATATTAAATTATGTAATAAAAAGTTATAAAAATAAATAATAGTTTTTACAAACTTATTCTTTTAAGACATGAATTCGAAAACTAATTATCGGTCATAGACCTTGTCAGTGCTTAAACAAAAAATATATAAAAAGATAGGTAACATTCATTAGAAATAATATTTAAACAAAAAAATAAAAACAAATTTTTACATAAAGTTATTTATTTAATAGCAAAACAAATTTTTTAACAAGATAGTTATTATGGTAAAGCTAAAATTTTAGTTAAATTAAAAATCAATATAACAACAAAATAATAAGATTAAGCAATATATAGCTTTCTTTTTTCTTCTAGCTTATTTTTCATAGGAAACATTGCTTGAATAAAAACGTAGCTAATAGTTAATAAATGAGCTTTAAATTGAGATAACTTATAGTTTAGCTAATTTAAAGTGTGAAACTATTGAAAGTTTAAACAATTCTATACTTGTATAACTATGAAAATTTGAAACTTTGCTTGATTTGTTTGTTTAAAAACTTTAAGTTTCAAAAAATATTAGCGACATAAAATCTTTAAAAGAGCATGCATTATACTTATATTACGAACCACTTAAGACTTAAGTTTTAAAGAAGTTTTTTAAAGTTTGGGTAAAAATAAAAAAATTTCGTACCGTTTATTTAAGTTATTCCTTCTGTCGGCTTTGGCAATCGTTACCTTTTCCATCATGCAAATACTGCAAATACTTTGTGGGTTTTTGACTATGCCAATATGGTGGATTATTTCCCTGTCTATTTTATAATCAAAATTGTAATTCTTAATATTCAAATGTGCTTCAATATTTATGTGCCATTTTCTTAGTATTTTTTAAAATTGGAAACAAAATTCAAAAGAATAAATTCGTTATCTCTCCTCTAGTAGTTGATATCTCTATATTTGTTTTCTAATAATCAAAAAAATGATATAATGTTTACTTTAAGAAAATTTTTATGTAATCAAAATAATTCAAACATTTTCACTTTAAAATGTTGATATAAATACTTAATTAAGTTGTATTTTCTAATTATGTTAGCCTAAAAATTAAACAATAGTAATATGGTAAACATTTTTTTATAAATTTCAGCTATTAGACATCAAAATACTGTATTGTAATACTCGTTTTAGTTTTTGCAATAAGAACTCTGGTCATGGTTTTGTAACCGTGATTCGATCCTCAATTTCTTATTATTGACTACATTGCATAAGTCTAGATAGACTATCGAATTGTTGTTTGTAATCAGTTTATTTCTTTTTTTTATTAATATGTAATGGAAAATAGATTATTTTTAAAGAGATTGTTTCTTCTTAAATAATGCTTTAATGATGTTCAACATGATTTTTTTAAATTAGCCTAATATAAAACAGTGATAATTAATTTTTGTTTTTATGGTCATGATTCTTTATTAGTTAATTTATAGAACTTGGCTTTCCAGATAGTAAAATAGTTTATATCGTTACAGAAAAAACTTAATGTTTTTTTTTTTTTCGGTTTGTACTTTTGATAATTTATAGTTTGTTTCCAGTTTGAACTAAAATAATATTTTTTAACTACATGGTTTTTAACTTTTTGGTTTCTGTTAAAAACCTGTTTAGAAAAAATTTAAAATATTTTATTTATACTGATGTTGTTTGTTCTTATGATTAATAAATTTTAAGTAGCTGTTAAACAATGACTTTAAATTATTTTATTTTAAAGTTATTTCAAGAAATTACAATGGAATATTTTTTAGAACAGCTTTAGTCCTTAAATTTTTTCGATAATCAAAAAGAATTAAAAGACCAGTTTAAACCTTTTTGAAATGTATATCTAAGTATTTTGTTACCTTTAAATGATTTACTGTTAATAAAGTGGATACACAGTTATAGTTTCTCTAGATTCAAATAATCAACTTCTTCAATTAGTATTAGACTTTTATTTTTTCCTCGTATCTTATATGTAATAAGCCTTTTAATGATACTGGCTTGCTTTTATTATTTCTCTACAAAAAAACTTTAAGCGATTTTTGTAGATCTATTGGTGTGGTTTGATCATTTTTATCAAATAACCATTAGACAAAAAGCTTATTTAGTATAACTTTTATTTTTACTAATTTGCTTTAAGACATACTAATAGAAGTATTTCATTATGAACAGCTTTTAACCATGAATAGCTTTTTTTTATTATGGTTGACAAAATATATTATAAGACCAATCCATCTATTGACTTTATTTTAATATTAAATTTAAATTATTCATACTTAATGAAATAATATTTTCATAGACTAATCTACTCAAGACTTAATAAACTATTTACTATCTTTAAAAATTAATAAGATTAACTAAATATATTTTTTGTTTTACTTACAACCTAACTCTCTATATTAATTGAGCTTATAACCATCCATAAGTCACTATTATATAATGTTAATATTGTCAACCACTTTTTCATATTAAAAAAAATGTTAACTGTCGAAAATAGTTTTTACATTTTAAATAGTTTGAAATTTATGAAAAAATCAGTAACTAGTTAACTAAACAAACTTAATGCCTATATGTTATGTAAAAAGACATAACAATTTTTAATCATAATTAATACTGAAATACTTTAATAAAAATAAACGAAAAATTTATTTGCTTAAGTCAGTTTTAACAAAGCACATAATTATCTTTAGTAACTATATACTTAACATAAAAATTTGTAAAGGTAAGTTATAAAGTAGCAAAAGTAAATACTTAAAAGGAGACACCGTTTAGATTTCAAATTTTTTTTAAAGAACTTGTGTTGGTGGTAGTAAAAGTTTTCGTTAATTTCTTTAGTTACAACAAAAAGTCGCTTCTAGGAAATTTCTGATATTTTAAAGTCAAATAAATAAATTTAGGACTTTAATCGATCTATTAAGATGAAAGCAAAAATAAATGCTGCTCATTTAAGAACATTTATTTGAGATGTTTTACTAACTCAAGTATTATTTAAAAATGTGGTTTAGAAATGAGCGTCTCTGTACATTGGTGTGCGTAGAAATAAACTAAAAATACACAGAAAATTTCTTAATAAATCAAAACGTGGCTAAACCAAAATTAAATAAACACTATTTCTTATCATTTTGTCATTTTGAATATATTTGTGTACTTTCAAATATAACGTGTAATGATAAAACATTTATAAGAGAAACTTAGGTATAAACTAAAAGTCAAACAAAATACCTAAGTTGTAAAAAATGACATTTTAGTTAATTACTGCAATAGAAATAAAGACTATGATAATTTCTTTAAAAGGTTTTACATACATTTGTTAAGAAGGTTAAGAACATTATACTGCGAAATCATATGAATCTGGTTACCTATAAGGGGTGTTAAAGATAAAAAAATATAAATAGTTGGTCATTATATTTTAAATACCATTATTATTTGTTTTGTAAAAAAATATGTTGTATATACAAAACATATATCAAACAAAAAAGAAGTGCTATTTTTAAATCTTAGAAAGAATGTAAACAGTTCAAATGTTGCCAAATGTTTTTAAGAAATCTTTTCCAGGTTTTCTGAATTTCTTCCATGTTTTTAACAGTGCAAGCTTTTTAGTTTATGTTTAGTATGAAATTAAGTTTAAAGTAAAAAAAAACTGTTAAAAAAGTATAGCAACATTAAAAAGATACAGTTAAGCGATTAAATGTATTTTAATATATTGAATTGTTGAAACGAAAAAACATATTTATATGATAGATTATTTGTGTAAAGTCGAAGTTTCATTACTTGACATTTAAAAAATGTTTAAAACTCAAGGTTTTTTTCGAAAATTTTCAAGTTTCAAATTTTTTTAGCTTATATTGTCAATTTTTTTCTAAGTTCAAGGTTTTTCGGCAACAATGATTGTTCACATTTATATGTAAACAATAATAAAAATGTTACTTTTAATTATAGCAGATGCAAGACTTAAAACTTAACATATATCATATTTAAAACTAAAACTGTAAATTGTACAAAACATACATCAGAAGTTTAATTTGCCACTCTTCAAGCAAAAAGTCCTGCCTTGAGTTATCAAAAAACTATCCTTACATTGTAACAAAGTTTGCATTTTGTTGCTTTTTAAAAGACCGCCAGGGGGCGTTAGACGATTGTTTATCAAATCAACAAACAATAAAACTTAAAATATGTCTGTTATTACGCTCAGTTAAGCCATAAATCCGTGCAAGAGGCACACTAATTGATTGCAAGAACTTTTTTATTATTTTCATTTTATAAGATCTTGATCTTTATTTGCACTATTATATTATATTGTGCTTAGTTTAACCATCGTTGTGCATGAAGCACGACATATATTAAGACTCTGTATAATTAGTAGTATAAGTAAGACCTATTTTATATTTAAGATTTGTGACATTCAGGCACTTTAAGAACATTGTTAAGACATTTGACTTGAAGAATTTAGTGTTTACTTGTTGTGTTTATATTTGCAGTTATATTCTTCTGAAAAATTGGCTGCTTTATCATTTCTACTTCCTAATTTTCACATTAACATCACGTTTTCAATAAACTCACTTCATTTAAGAAGTTATTTTTATTACATACTTATTAATAACTAAATTAAACCTAATGAGTAAGGTTAATTCAGTAAAAACCTCAAGAGCTAAACGCGCTAAGAGTTTAGCACAAAAAAGGGGACTTCCCCCAATTAAAGGTAGTTCCTACCTCAGGCCCTTTAGGACTACAAGATTTTAGAATAAAAAAAAACAATTTCAGTCAAAAAATTAAATATTCCTAAACTGACCTGATATTCGAAAAATTTATAAACTAGCCTAACTTAGTCACGAGCGTGAACTAAGCTTGATAGCGTTTTTTAAGAATTTGATAAAAATGTCTAAACTTAAGACCAAATTATTTTCCTTATCTTAGAAGGTAATTAAAAACTTTTATTATTTTTCTAGAGAACGGTCCTATGTTTTTAATTTTTTAAAAGTTCATTGAATTGGGGTTTAACTTTTGGAGTTGGGCCGTTTAAATATGATGTATATTTTTTCAATTTTTTTATTTATAGAACCTTTTCTCCAAAAACAATAATTAAAAAAAAAAATTTTTTAAACATGCTTCTTACAACAAGTTTAATATTGTTGTAAATTTTTTTAAAATTTTTTTTATACCATAAAGCTGAAAAAAGTTTTCAGAAAAATTCTAATTTTGCACGATTTTTGTTTTTTAGATATAACTTTTTAAGCAAAATTAAAATATTTTTTTAATAATTTTTATTTTAAAAGATTTTTATAATTATGATTTTTGATGTTGTGATTTTTTTCCCAGTTTATAATTACTTTAAGATATATGACCCAAACAAGTTTTACCTAAACTATTAGACTATAATTTTGCTCAGCGGGTTACATTTACATGTTCGCGGGCCGCATAGTTTTCTTTCGTGGGCCGCATTCCCATTCAAAAAAACGTGCTCGCGGGCCGCAGATTTACCCTTCAAGGGCCGCAATTGGTCCGTAGGCCACAGTTTGCCGACCCCTGAGTTAGACTTTCGATTACCTGAGATTAAAAACTATCAGTTCAAAATTAAGAGAACCACATGAGACTCATTGTAGTCTGTACTAGAAATTGTCTATTTTATGTCTGGTATATTGAAATACCTAAGCACATAAAACAATTAGTTAATTTGAAAAACATTTTAACTATTTTAATTAAACTTTTAGAGTCAGTGTATACTTTGCAGACATTGGGGAAGGTAGACACAAAAAAATTTTATTTCATTATTTTTATATATATGTAATCTAAATTTGTGTTGTTATTAGAGATTAATTCTTTTATAATTATATAAATTTAAGGATGTTTCTGTAAAAGACAGCGACACCTCCACTCCTACTTTTCCAATCGTTACGGATTAAATTATAGTTAAATGGATAAATTATGGCATCGTTGACTTTAGGAGTCAATCATGTTTCAAAAAAAAAATTAGTGTTCATGAGCAAATAGTCCCTAAAAAATCAACTTTATTCAAAACAGATCTTATATAAGTGTATGAAATTGTTAAATGTTTACTATTACAATTATTATAAGTTTTTATGTATAGTTATTTGCCTTAACTAAAAAATAATGCTCAATTTACTGTGATGTAAAGAGCTTATTTAAATAGATTTATGCAAATTGTATATTTTAATCGCGACCGGTTTCGGTGGCAAGAGATTTCGACCTTTTTAAGCAAAAATAATTTTTTTTTTATTTATGCTTGCTCAAGCAAAGCATTAATCTATTTATAAGTTTTTCAGAAAATTTTTGGTTGTTACATGAAAAAAAAAATAAAAAATGTCTAAGACTTTTTTCTTAAATGATTTTACTTTTATAAACTGATTTTTACAAAAAATTCTTTTATACAGACAAAATCTATTTTTTTTCAAATAAATATAAACAGCACATGTTTAAGTACATCTATAGTTTATTAAAATAATTAAAATTATTTTATTATAATTTTTCAGTAAGCAATCTTGTAAATATAATTTTATAAGTAAAATTTTTGGTTTAATGCATCGATTTCTAAATTAACATTGAACTTAATTAGATTAAACAAATGATCTGTAAATTTTCCTCTACATTGTGGACATTCTTTCATTTCACTCTCAAGAAGATTATCAGCACAATCACAACACAACGGATGTCCACAGGATGGAACGACAATATGAAGGTCTTCATCAAGGATCTCTTTGTAGTTACTGAGACACACTGAGCAGTTTATAACCTCAAATCAAAAACAAACGACATATCCTCATAAAATATACGACCATCAAAATATTAATTTCATTGTTAGTTGGATAGACAAACATTTCATTTTGAACATAAGTGCCATCTTCGTTATTGAGTGACAAATGAATTACTGTCTGGGTATTATATCTAGTTCTATAAACTCTTATCGATTCTTGAGACATTTTGGTATTGTAATTTATTCTAAAAAGATAAATATTAGTCAGGCATGTTAAAAATTGTTTTATATAATTTTTAGTACTAAAAATTTTAATATAAAACGCAAAATATTTTAGTTTACTCTTATCACATATCAGTCGCATGGTCTTTTTGTTAAAAGTTGCTGCAGACTGACATGTTAAATTAAAAAATCCCTTTGTTTAAACATTTATTATATATTTTTATCAAGGAGCTCAATTAAAATTTTATTAAACATTAAAAGGTTTTTTTCAAAATATTAGTCTTTATCAATCTTAAAAATTTATTAACTGAAATTATACTACAGAAACAACATAAATTTTGTAAAATTTGTTTTTAAAATAAGTTTATTTTCTCTCTATTTTTAAGGTTTTGTACCATTACTAATGTTATAAAAAATTGATTATTTAAAAAGTTATACTTTACACTTATGAGTTTAAACCAGGATTTCCAAAAACATTTTTCAAAAGGCCCCCTTTAAAGAAGTTAAAGAAGCTAGGCCCCTTCAAATAAATGTTTTCAAAAAAATACCATTAACACTGCCTATAATCTTCTTTTTCTATTGCATTTCATCATAAACTCAAAAATATCTAGTGTGACTTTCAAATTATGACCTTGTGGTCCCCTTTTACGACTTGTGGCCCTTGAATTCCTTTTTTACTTCCTTAGTATCTAATCTAGTATTTGTTTCAAAACTACTTTTAAAGACAACTAGTACTTTTTCATTCATCAACTTTAAAACATCTAGTGTAAGTTCCTAGGATATCAATTAATGACCTGATGTCTCCTATACTGCTTATAGCGGCCAAATTTTCAGTAATGGCCCATAGGGGAACTTGGCCTAGTATGGGAAACTTAAAAATATATTTTAACTTCAGACTAATAATACTTATCAACTAAATATTTTTAACTAAATAGACACAAATTACTTTATCAAATAAAAACAATAATAAAATGGTCAATAATAAGCTAATAGTTAAAATGACATGATTCGTCTTAGTAGTTAAAAGTAAAAAAAAAATAGTTGAAATTTCTCAATAAAATTAGTGAATCAAAGTACTAATAATGTCTTAAAAAGAGGGTTGGCAT
>NW_028140254.1:0-31550 GCF_965202585.1 Thalia democratica | reverse complement strand
AGTTGGTTGTAAACAACAAGCATTTATACATTAATAAATATTTTTTGTATGAATTATAATTTATAGCTGGGAGGTGAATAAAAAAAGAAGTTTTAAGTGTTTTAGTGCAACCATTGCTTATAAAAAAGTAAATTGTAAACATATTATATGTATTTTTTAATTTATATAAAGGGCTAAACGAAGCTTTAAACTATATATCCAATAAATGTAGAAGACTAAACAAACGAAAACTATAAACTGGTAAATAAACAGGATAAATAAATCTATAACACATAAAACTTTCTTTTACATTTTAGACTATTACAACGTGGTTTGCACAATACACGCATAGAAACTGTTCACAAATACATTCAATGATAAATTTCTAATACATCTTCTTAAAAAAGTAGCTGTTAAGATATAGAAACAACTAAATCACAATAAAATCAAGTTTAGTAGATGAAAGTTGTATAAATATTTACCTTTATTAGAGTTTTATATTAGAGTCATATAAGTTTTAGTTCGTTTAGTAAAAAGCGTTAACTAAGCAATGTTAACTGTTTCGAGGATCTTAAATTATTTTGAGTTGAAAAAATTGTTTGTAAAAACAATATATAAGTATTTTAGTTCGTTAAAGATTCAAAATTAATTTTTAACTTTCAAACTTATATGACTTCTAATAAATTTAAAGTAAGCTTAATGCATTTTAACGAAACGAGTGTTATAATGCAATGATCAAGTTATTTCCTGACAATCTTTTAATGTTTTTGATATTTAAGTAAAATGTTTTTTAAGTTTAAAGCATATTGCCATATTTTGTGTATTTTCATCGTTGTGTGAATTTTCTGTTTTCATATAACTAAACTATTGAATATCTAGTATTAATAAATTGTATGAAGTAAGTGGTAAAAGTACAGCTAGATTTAAAGAAGTTAAATTTTAAATGGCGCTACTTTGAAAAAAAAGCTAACTTAGCCACAAATCGGGATTAAAATGACAAAACTGGGTTATAAACATGATAAATTGAGTCTTAAGACTTTATATAACAATGTTTTAATCCATCTAACACAATATATCAAATGTAAGTCGTTTTAAAAACAAGTTTACTTTTTGAAACGTATTGCACTATTTTCTACTACAGCTGAGTTTTTCATTATTTTGTAGGTATTTTATATATAATAATATTTTTTATTATTTTTATTTCAGATTGATATTTAACAAAAACTTTACACTTTTATTTAGATTATTTTGTTGAGTTCTTTTTATTTCAACAAGATTTAGTCCTTGATTGTAAAAGTTCTTAATTTTAGGTGGTTTCCCTTCTATTGTTTGCAAGCTAAATTCAGTAATATTGAGAAACATTTTATTGAAAAAC
The DNA here is from genome assembly GCF_965202585.1 of Thalia democratica. Lineage (NCBI taxonomy): Eukaryota > Metazoa > Chordata > Thaliacea > Salpida > Salpidae > Thalia > Thalia democratica. The sequence continues at coordinate 30,196 of NW_028140254.1, read as the reverse complement.
ATTTTAGCTTGTACTAAATAACTAAACATTTGTTGATTAACAAATTAATTTTCACTGCCCACAATAAATCTAACTTTCTTAACTATATGTTTAGTTTTAAAATTATAACTTTATCTGTTTGAAACCAACTGTAACCTTGACTACGTTATTGTAACCTTGTTACAAAAATAATGTTAAAAATTCAAATTACTACTATTTTTCAAATTTGACACATAAGTCAAACTTATCTGTAAACTCTTTAAACAAAAAAATACAATGTTGAAAATAAATTGTCACTTTTAACATACAGATTTATTCAAAATTTTTTTACATATTCTTTATATAATGCCATGGTTGAGGGATTAATAGCTTAATACAACTTTGTCTTATTCATAATATCTAGGAAGTTTGTACAATTAGTTTCTTTTGATGCATTTAAAGATTAAAATAAATTTCAATACTCAGTGAACCAAAGTTATTGGGTCTAATGTGTGTTTTATTAAAGGCTACAAGTAAAACGACTAATTTATTAAATATATGTCTCATCCTACAGCCTTTCAAGCATTAATCTTAAAACTTTATCAGTACAAATAAAGAAAATCTTATTAGGAATTTAATTTACCCTCAGCAAAAAATATGTTTTACTTTTACAAAACTCACTATGCCCCACAAAAAATTTAAAGTCTAGTTATTTTATAATCTCTTACAGTATAAAATTCTAAAAAAATCAAAAATAAGGATTAATGATAACTTATGTAATAAATTAAGCTTACTAAGCTATCAATGCAATATTATGTTGAAGTAAAGTGACAAGTTTTATTTAAACCATTCACTTTTTAACTGGGTTTTATTAGATTCATTGAACAACATTAATACCAGCTTTTTGGGTATTAAATATAGGACTGTAAATGTATATATATTGTTTCAAAACATAAGTAGATTTTTTAAAACTAATTTTAACTAATTTAAAAAAAATTGAAGAAAAAGGGTCACACGCGGTTTTGAACCTAGGGTGTCTGGGTCGCAGGCCGACCGCTTCAAGCACTCTGCTATCGCACCACTTGCATGTGGCTTTATTTTTGCATATATATTAACCTTTATACATGCTATTATTAATAAAAATATGTTATTGAAGGTAAAATATAATAAAGAAGTAAGTTTATGCTCGTTTAGATTTTAAAGTACACACATAAAATATTACAGGTTATTATAAAACTCCGAATATAAAACAAAAACACAAATTTTTAGTTATAATTTCTTTTCATCATAGACTTAAAAAGAAGACTTTAAAAAGAGTCATAGACACAGTAGTAAATTAATCCGGGTGTATCTAAAAACTAAATTTGTCGATTACTTTCAGTTTTTTATATGAAACAACGACATACATCATACTAACATTTAAGGCGTTTTTTTATTATTATGAAACTAAAGGGACTGTAACTGTTTAAAACTAATTTGGATTCGTTTAATATTTCAAACTTAAAATATTCTTTTAGTTGTTTCATACTCGAAGAAAAAAGCTTGTTTTAAAGTCTTATTTACTTAAAAAGTTTTTACTCATAGTTTTTATTCATTACTTAGCAAGCCACTATTGATTAGATTACTGATAAGCACTTTTTAAGTTTGGAAATAACTTTGTTTAATAGTTATGTACAACATTCGGAGGTTTTTAAAGTTCTAAACAAAAGAAAAGTAAGTAAAATTTATGTGCATTTTGGTTGAGTACGTTCAACCAGACATGTTAAAAAGCTCTGCTTTGTTTACTCGAGCGTGAAATTACTAACTTAAAACAAACCAAAGTTTATACGCTTCATTGCTGAATTACCATAGTAATTGTTAGTATTTTAACAAGTCTGCGTTCAACTTGTATTGTATATCGAGTTTGAAAACGAAACTAAATTTAAGAATGAATAAAGTTAACAAAGTGCGCCTGACATGGGACTCGAACCTAATACTATAAGACTGATTATAACAGTCATTAACCACTGAACTGCGTTTATATTGAATACATATATTATAACGTTTGTCTTTTGTGCCTAATTTCATATCAAACTTTCTTGTTTACTAAGTAATAAAGTATCTACCTAAAGCTGACATGCTTAGCACAACTTCAAATATTTTATTGTTAACAAAAGACAACGACGATGTTCAAATGTCAATCTTAGTAGGTTTGCTTCTTTAACAAAATGGTACTTTTGTATTTTAAAATAAGTTATATGTTTGATAATATGTATTATGTGATAACCCTTAATAGTTATTGTTAAAAAAATCAGCGTGAAAATTAAGTTTAACATGAAATAAGAAAATTACACTATCAAGATTTGAACCCACGACGTCTGGGTTTTCAGTCTAACGCCCTACCGACATAGCCAATTAAGTTCTTGGCATTATAGCTGATTTTGGTTTTATAAACTTAATAACTTAAATATAAACTTTATAGTAAAAATAACAATTTTAATTCGTTAATTCTTCAAAATAAGCTTATGCCATTTAAATACTTAAGATATAAACCTTTCTTTCATAATTAAGCTTTGTACGAAACTAAAAGAAACTGTTATTGTTTGGAATTAATTTAGCTGTGTTTAATATGGTGTTTTAACTTTAGAGTTTTATATAATTTATAATCAACTTGTTACAAATTTTCCTTTACTTAAGAATACTACTAATAAGGGTTTTTACCCACTACTCAGCAAGTGCTGCTGATTAGTTTACTGTTCTTAAGTTTGGAAGCATTATTTATTTATAACTTCATTTAAGCATATAAAAACAACATAAAATATACCATATGCAAAAAGAAAATGTATTCCTTGTAAGACTACTGTTTAATGCGTTTGAATCTAGAAAAACTTTTAAAGTGTCTTTAAAAACTACAACGAAGTTTTTTGCTTTATTTCTATTAATAAAAATTATTTACTTTAAACTGAAATTAAAACAAACCTACTAGAAGTCGAAGTTTTTAAAGCTCTAAGTAAAAGAAATAGAATTTCTAATGTAGAATTTATTTGCATTTTGGTCACATTTTATGTCCAACTTATTTTGTATCTAAATTTTAAAAGAAAATTTCACGTAAAGAAATAATTGAGACTTCACATTTATTTTTTGCAGTATGTTAAGTTAAGCGTGTTTAAAAAGGTTTATTTAAAGGAAGTGTACTAAAATTTGAGGTTTTAAAAGTTCTAACTTGAGGCAAATAAATATTTGGTCGCATAAAATTATAATTTTAAAATTTTAACCGCTAGGTGGCACCACGGAGTCACAGACTTCTCCTGAGATTGCACCATTTTCGTTCTTTAAAAAATTAAATTTAATAAATTTACTTGTTTTTTTTCACCACTCGCTGTCGCTAACACCATACCGTCCCTATCCCCCACCCGCCAGCCCCCCAAATTTAGCCTTGGCTCATACTGAGCGAAATTATTTCTTTCACCAAAAACACATACCTACGTAATATACCCTTCCAAATGCTTTTATCACATTTTTTACCTACATCAAATTATACATGATAACTATGCAAACTATAATATCACAAACAATCACACACACATAAACGTATAATAACCTACAAAATTAATGAAAATCTAAATATATTAAAAAACTTTTAAAGACCTGTGAAACAATAAAGTATACTTCGAAGCGTTTTTCTTTTAAACTTAAACTGTTTAAAGTTTAGAAACAGAGTAAAATATAAATATATTCGCTGTAGATACTGGCAAAATGTTGAATTGAAAGTTTTAGTTATAATTTCTATGAGTTGTTCAATTAGATTTATATTATAATAACGAATATTTAGTTTTATCACATAATATGCATTTACAAATTTTAGCGTTACAAAAGAATTTATTTTAACTTAAAACGTTCAGACCATTACATATACTGTTTTTTTTTGGTTTTATTTTTAAGTACTTCTTTTTGTTAAATAACCTATACTTACTCCAAAACTAAGTAGACGGGAAACTATCTAAATTTGAAGTTTTAAAATAAAAATTAATTTGAACGCCTAATATAATCAAAATCTTTAAACAGTAAAATGGCATTAAAAGGCTGAAATTTTAATAAACTTCTTATATTTTCTTTTCCCACAAGAACTACTTTTCTTAAAGTTTAAAATAAATAAGTGAAAATACTTAAATTAAAATTTTATCACTATCACTAAGATTACTGAACAAATTTTGAGTGTTTGAAATGAAACAGAATGTTCAGAATTACTTACACTTAAAATTAACAAAATTGTAAGTAATTTGTTATTTAACTAAAATCAAACTAACATGTTCTAAATTATTTTTAATGCTTTTCAAAGTAATTAAGCACTTTTCTAATTTATGTTTACGGATCTTAATACATATAACAAGTCTATCTTATCAGAATTGGTAAAAATTAATTCAAACCAGGCTACCATCAATACTTTTAATTAACTCTTTGTTAGTAGTTAAAAAAAAATTATTAACTTTTAAAAGTTATCGAAAAACTTAAATACTTTAAGCTTAAATGTTGTTTACATTTTAAAAATTAAATACACTGGTATGAATTCTATATCTGATTATTATTTAAAACTATACAATTTTTTTTTAATTTAACTCTCACAAATACATTATTACAACCTAGATTAGTAAGTTTTACGAATTTATTTAATGAACATACACTATAAAGATATCTGAGTAAAACATAACAACATTAACAAAACGTTTACGTGTATTAAAAACCTTCATGAAAAAACACTTTTAGTGAATTGATTTTATGGTTTTAAATTAAATTTTTGAACTTTTTAAATATCAAACTTTCTGTAATAACATTACAGAACTAACTAATAAAATTGCATAAAAAAACAACATACGAAAAGTTTTTAAATAATGCATAAAAAACAGTTTAAACTTTAAAATAAAAATTTTTAGTAGTTCATAAAAAATAGGTGATAAAAACTCGTTTAAAGTGTTAGTGAATAGATTTATTTAAAAAACAAACAATATTAAAAACATACTTTTAAATAGTAATAATCTGCAAAAATTATACAAGTTAAAAACGAGATTATATGCAACAATCATTTAAGATTATTTTTCTTTATAAAAGAAAAAAAGAAGTTTTACTTAACTAAAACAAATAAACTAATTGTCAGAATTTTCTCTGTAAAATAAAAAACTTTTCTATTGTACATTTTTTTTGTCCTAAATCAAAATAACTAAAAGTATTAAAAGCAAATATTTTTTGATAATAGTTTTATAATTATATTAAATTCAGTAACATTGTCAGGTTTAATCAATAAAACCAAAATAAACATTTTTTTTTCAAAAAAATAATAATATATCACATAATAAAATACTTTCACCTACAACAAGAACATTTCAGAATGATTGAGTAGACATATGGTATAGATTTTTGAAATATTTAATTAATTTTTGTAGCTTTTGATCGTTTAATAATTCTTTTGGACAACTTACGCAATTTTTTCTTTTCGACCATTTAGTTTTTCAAATAAATCAATTTTTGCAGTTTGCAGCCCTCTTGTTTCAATTGACATACCTGTCAAAATACAATTGGCTTTTTTTTTTCATTTGTTTGTTTTAATATATTTCTAACCTACAAAGTTTTAACTTGAATTGTTATAGTCAAGTAATTGTGTGGCAATAACAATTAGGTTCTGAATTAGAATATTAGTGAATTACGAACAAACCGTATACAATCAAAAGTGTACCTGGTGATAGTGCATTTAGGGGGTTTCCCTAACGTGGGAGTGCGGTACTTGGCCACCTTGTAGATTCGGTACATCAGGTCCTCGAAGTCTTCCGGCCATTTGTAAACGCGAGTGTCCTTCAACCACCGCGGCACGTGGCTCTGTAATGACGTCATAATACTAAATTTTTTATGTCGTTGTTGTTTGTGTTATATGTAAACAGTTAAACTAGCAAAGCAAGAGTAAGCTTTTTGGCAGTAGTAGTAGCTTTGACGCTTATTGTTTTGAACATTTTAAAAGCTGTAAAGTTCAACTATTTAAATAAGGAAGATTTTGACAATAAATACTATTGTTAAAATTTTCTCTTAAAGTTTTGTTGTCATATGATTCATAAAAAGCTTTTTTAAGAAAAACAAATGTCAAAAATGTACCTGCTGTATTTTAATTAATAAAATATGAGAAACAATTTTGTATGCTAGTTTTATCTTACAAAGAATTTATGGGTCATTGGTATTTAATCTTAGTAATACAATTTGTCTTACAATTTGGCAAACAATATTCTTACTATCCACACACCAATAAAATAAAATCCTTCAAATTAATTGTTTTTTTTTATTTAAATTTAAAGTGTTAAACGTCAAATTAAAAAAAAATGAAACATTTATATATGGCTCATACTTTTTAAATAAACCTACGTAATTTTCGTAAACATCTAGCCAAGTAAGTTGAACGTACTTGAAGTTAGTTAGGTTTAATTTATTTCAACTAAATAAAATATATTCTACAAATTTTCGTTAACTTTTCGATTTAAACAATACTTTGAAGAACTTAAAAAAAAACTAATAGTGAATTAGTTAAGGCATAAAAAATAACTGGAAAGTAATATTTAGAATATTTTTTATAATGTAAACTTACTGCCCAAAATGTAATAAAACAACCTTTTAATATATGGTATTTTTTAAAAAAGCAAATATTTATACATTTTCACTACGTCATTCTAGTGGTTATGAACTATATACATAGTTGTTACAATATTTTTTATTAAAAACATTATATTTTTGAGCTGAAAATAACTTAATAGTTTTATTTAATTAAAAATAATTAGTTTGAAATATTTCTTACAATGTTTTGAGTAAACTTAATACAAATTAATTCAAACTGTCAATTAATGTCATGCTATATTACTGTACAAAGATGGTAAATTAAAATTATTCAATTACTACTTTAACTCCCTATTCAATGCTTATCAGAACGAATAATTGACTCAAAAACTAAATATTCTTAATAACAATTCAATAATAGATAATTCAATTAAGGTTGAAGTAGCATTTATTTTTCATTTTAAACAAAATTGACGCATTAAAAATCTTATTTGTAGTTCTTATTACTGAAAGAATAACAAACTAAATAAAAATTTTAAAACTTCTTACAATTTTTCACAACATTTTGAGCAGAGGTAACTTAATTTAAGACAACAATTTTTTTTTATGACTTTAAATAAAAGACTCGTTAAAAAAAGTTGTTAAAAAGCTTTATAAAAATTACTCAAAAGAATACTTTCTAATTGTTTTTGTAAAGACTAATTGTCTTATAAGTTTATAAAAAGTAACCAATCTTGCACAACTTAAAGAAACTTTATTGAAAACTAAATAAAAAACTAATTTACTTGTAAAAAGATACTATTAAAGGATATGAAACTTTAGTTTCTCAAATAAAACAAAATTTCTTATTTTCAACTATTACAATTAATTACTGTAAAATAAATTTAATTATCTCAAATAACTTTGATTTCTTGGAAAATATGACTAAAAGGTTAGTTGTTCTTATTCATTCTTGTTAATACTGATCGATGTAAATACGTAGAAAAATATTGAGAAAATTTATCTTTAAAACATGATTTGTCATTACATCACTAATAGTAATACGTACAAAGTTTTAGCATGACTTTCATATTGAAACGAATTTTACTATGGTCTTGTTATCTATTGATTCAATGTAAAAAAGACGTCAAATAAAAATGATGAATTCATAATATCATCATCTTTGAAAAAGCGCAGTACTAAGGTCAATGAAAAAACGTAAACTTATTTATTGAGAAACTTTCCTTTTAGTACAAACGTTAAAACTTCACACAAAAATGGTTACAATTTTAAAATCAATAATAAAATCCAAGTTTCGACAATTTAAAATAAAACTTTCTTCGTATATTTTATTCAACCTCGAATAAATGTCAAAGATGAATGGGCTTTGAATGGAAGTTACAAAGCGATATATCACGACATTGCTATTAGAATACAAGTTTAAGCGTAATTCCTTCTTAATAAAGCAGATTTATGAACAAAAAACGTCAGTTATAAACGATATCTCGAATGTTTGGGTTTATTATTAGAAAAATTTGGATACGTGGAAACAAAAATTTTAGTTATGTGATAGATTTTTTTTTGAGACAAAAGTATTCAAAAATGTAGTCAACTAAAATATAAATGCTTTTAAAATCTTATTTTTAACCTTTTTTTTATTCAATCAAAATTCAACAATACAAATAGTTTATTTAATTTAATAACTTGCTTTTGCATACAACTACACAAAAATATGCTAATTTAACTGAGTTTTGTTTGGAAACTTCGATTACTAAAATTGTAGATAAAAGTATTTTATTTACACACTTATACTTAAATCTTTTAAAACCTACTGATTTAAACATAACTATTATTACTATGGAATTTCAAAATTTTCATAATTAAATTAAACAACAACTTCTATTACCAAATATTCAAAGTGTTATCATCAACTAGTTTTATACTCAACTTCTGTTTTTGTTAATCGGACTAGAAGGTTGCATTTATCATTGCAAACTTTACCAATAAGACCGCAATCAAATAAACGAGATTACGAAAACAAATTTGCATTTAATTTCAAGGTTTGTTTTCATAGTGGATAATTTGCATGCAAGTTTTATATTTGCACTCAAAGGTGTTAGTTTACGATTTAAACTAAAAATAAATTTCTGATTAGCTACAAAATTTCTTATAAAATCTCTGGTAATTTATTTTTACTTTTGTAGACTGATAATTATAACTTTGCGGAATTGTTTAATTAAAAGCCATTAATTTCACCTGTAAACCAGTTTTTTTATGGTACGAGCAAGTTACTTTTTACAGTATTAGTGAATTTAAAAAAGTAATTAGTGATTTGAACTCAATACATTTGTTAAATTGATTTTTATTCCTTGTAAATGTTTATTTTCAATTAAAATTTTTATTCACATTCAACATAACTTTATGTTTATTTTGCACATGTTTATAATTCATATATAATAAAGATAATTAATTAGCTTTCAGTAATCAAAATAACTATTATTTTTATTAAAAACATGTCTTTAAAAACTACCAACTCAACTTCATTCAAAAGCATTCTAATTAAAAAAACATACATATAAACTTTTAAGGTGAGTAGCTCCAAACACTAGTCGCGTTTTTCAAAGATGCTCAAATAATCATAATGTTACATCAAGCCTTTTCATAGTAATTTTAATTTAAGAACGGTTAAAATAATTCAAAACTTTTTAGTAAAATACCTTTCAAATTTGGTTGTTTTAAAGATATTCGAATAACTGTAGTAATATATAATATATAACAAGTTACGACAATTCATCGAAACTTTATCTAATGAAAACACATTTAATAGACATCATGTTACGTTAAGGAGCCACAATGTTTTGTTTTTTTAATTTTATGCGAACCATTGACTAACCACTGTTGAATTTTGTTATTTTCATTGAGTTGATTGTATGAGTTCACATAAACTTTTTAAGTACATTGAAAATCAAATCATTCCAAGGTAAATAAAAGTGAGTTCGTTTTTAAATTTACAAATATAATTAAACTAAACTATAAAAAAGTTTGTGTAAACTTTTAGGTGAATGACTTCAAATTTTATTTGAATATTTAAAAGATATTTAAACAACCATCATGTTTTATATCTTATACGTGCCAGACTGCCATTTACACATATATATAATTAACATTTTTCGTTGAATTTACGGCATTTTAAAGCTATAAGGAGTTTTTAAGTACATTAAGAAGTAGTGCCGAAGAAACATTTATACAAATATAAAACTTAGACATGTTTACTAGTTTACAAGTATGAGAAGTTTTTTTTAAATAGAAATACTAATTGTATCGGTGTATTTTTAATTCAAGATTACAAGTTTAATTAATACTTTTAACATTAACTAAGTATATTGCTTAGCATACTTCAATCTAAAGTATTTCTGATTTAATTTTTATATATTTTAGTTAAAACTTTCATAAATTCGTACATTAGAATTTTTTAATATAAAATTCAAAGGTATACCTCTGATTTTCCTTTTTCATTTAAGGTTTGCGCTAAAACATACATAAATATTCAAGACAATTACTAGCCTTAAACTTAAAACAACCTTTTCTGACAACTCACTAACAATGTTTTGAAAATTTAATTACAAATCAAGCGTCAGTAACTTTCAGACCAATTTCTAACTATACAGTTATAAAACTATCTTGTTAGTAAAACAAGTTTTTTTATCAAACTTAAAAAAAATTTTAATTATCACATTAAAATTGAATTAGATCGCCTCACTTATTTTAAATAAATAAAGGTTAATCCAACAAACACCACCCAAGATAAATCAAAAAAGCAGTTAAGAATTCAAATCAACCAGCAGACGGTATTGACAAACTGCTGAGTTGTGAATTGTTTCGCAGTTTGAGTTCACAAGAACTTTTGAGTTCATCCAGCCTCTGGGTTCAATGCTGTGTTTTAAAGTGAGAAAACAACAAGTTTTTTCCTTGCTTGTTTTAAAATGTTTTTGTTAAATTTTATTTTAACTAATTGCAGAATTTAAACGCAATTTTCTTCAATATTTTGTCGTAGCAAAGTACTTTAAACATTATTTAGTTTGTTGAGTTTATGGTTTAGGTTTAAGAGAAGATATTAGCAAGCTGTTAAATCATGATTTATTACCCAGTTTGAGTTCACCAAACTTTTCAGTTCATTGCCAAGCAGAGTTCACGGAGTTTATTGAGTTCATGGCTCGTATAACTTGTTTGAGTTCACAATAACTTGTTGAGCTGATGGAATATATAACACAAGTAAGTTATTTGTAATAAAATATGTCTAGTACTATTTAGAGGTGTAACGGAACCATTTGTGTGTATACTTATTCTCAGGTGTTGTTATTTGCTTGAGTTTGATAAAATAGAAAAATAAAAACAAAACTTGACAGTGTGAGGTATAATTACACATAAAAACGAAGAATTAAAATAAATTGTTATTTTTTTCAATGTATCAGACCACGAACATAGACCCTAATATAATGTTTTTTAAACAAAAACCACAAAACTGTGTGATAAATGTTTTTTTTTTAAGTTAATTACCAGACTTGCTCTAGGGTTAAAACAAACATATGAGTTTAAAAGCAGAGGTCATAGAATATTCTAAGTTCATTCATTTTAGACTATTTTATTGGGTTTCGGTTTGTGTGTTTCAATTCAAAAGCTGGGTGCTTTGAAGTTTAAAAAAAGTCCTTGTTTGTTTCAACCAACTTTTTGAGTTGACGGAAACTTTTTCGACTAACTACAGAATAATAAAGCAAGCCACTACAAAATATCTCGTTATAACAAAACAGTTAAAAGTTTGTTTAGTTTGTTGAGTTCGAGATCACTTTTTGAACTAATGGCAAAATAATTGCATTTTGTATGTATTACTTGGTTGAAATAAAAACTTCAAAGGTTATGTTTAGGTGTGATAAGAACCTCTTGTGCCTATTTCGATGCTTAATAGTTTGTTTGAGTTTGACTATTTTAAAACTAATTTTGACAGTGTGATGTGATAAATATTTGATAAACATGAACTGTAGTTAGCGTATTGAAAAATTGCTAGTAACAAATCGAACAGAATAGCTTTGATAGATAAACTAATAATTTCTATGCTGTTGAAATTAAATCTGTTGACTCAAACCACCTAATTAAAATATTTTATTTAAAATATTGCAACTGGTTGATCTAAACTGTCCAATCTATGAATAAAATAAAAATATTTAAAGCAAGTTCATAAGTAAGTATTTATCATCTACTAAACTAAGTACACTAACTAAAGTTGTAATAAAGCTACTTAAAAAGCTTCTGAGTATCAGAAAATTTGCAAACAAGGTTTTAAACAGATAAATACTATCAAATAAACTAAGTTTAGGTAAATTTGTATATATGCAACCTAACTAAATATTGTAAATAAAACAAAAAGATTGTTTACTGAGAGAAATTTTGACTTTATATACTCAAAAGTATACTTTTGAGCGTAAGGTAGTATAGTCGAGCGGTTGTTGTAAAGTGATCGGGATCCAGCGACCTGGGATCGAGTCAGCTGTACTCCAACATTTTTATAAAAAAATTTTTGTTTTTTAACTTATTTTTAACAAAATGTCTTACACAGTATAGCTTTGAATCTAAAGAAAGTTGATAAACATAGCTGAACAAACTACTTAAAAAAACTTTTACCAATAATCAATGTAATATAATTTCAAAAGACTTTGATTAGTTAAAAATAATTGTCATTTTCCACATACTACATTAAATATGTACTAATTTTTTATGCTTAATGTTCATATAAAAAAAACAATTTAGCATTCAACTTATTATTAGTAATTATATTAATTAGTTTGTCTTTAATTAAAAACCAAAGCAAAATCAAACTTTTTCTTTTAATAGTGTAAAATTTTGTACAGCAGCTTTGTATTGTTACGTCACTATAAACTAACTTATTTTAAGAGCGTTTCTTAAAACTTGTATTTAGTATCAAAAAATTTTTGAGCAGTTAGTACACTTGTATTTATAACATTTATATTAATACATAATTATTATAATGTGTTAAAAATTAAAATTATTTTTAACTAATCAAAGTCTTTTGTAATTATATTACATTGATTATTGGTAAAAGCTATGTTATGGTTTGTTCAGCTATGTTTATTAACTTTCTTTAGATTCAAAGCTTCACTGTATAAATGGTTTTGTTAAAAGTAAGATATAAAACGTAAAATTATTTTACAAAAATGTTGGAGTGCAGCTGACTCGATCTCGGGTCGACGGATCCCGAGCCCCTTTCAACAACCGCTCGACTATACTACCTTGCACTCATGAGCATTTTTATGAGTATATAAACTCAAAATTTCTCTCAGTAAACAATCTTTTTATTTTATTTACAACATTTAGTTAGGTTGCATATATGCAAATGTACCTAAACTTAGTTTATTTGATAGTATTTATCTGTTTAAAACCCTGTTTGCAAATTTTCTGATACTCAGAAGCTTTTTAAGTAGCTTTATTACAACTTTAGTTAGTGTACTTAGTTTAGTAGATGATAAATACTTACTTAATGAACTTGCTTTACATATTTTTATTTTATTCATAGATTGCACAGTTTATGGAAATGAAATATTTTACTTTGAACAAAAAGGTTTTACTTATTTTCAAAATACATCTTGATTTGTTTTCAAAAAACAATTAAAAAACTGTTAAGAATACTTTTTAGAAAAAATAATAACTTAATTATACTAAGATAATGCTTAGTAGTTGGAAAATGTATACTTGCTTAACTGTTGTACAAAATCTCTATCTTTTGTGAGTTGGTTGTAAACAATAAGCATTAATAAATATTTTTTTTATGCATTTTATTTTATAGCTGGGTCGTAAATAAATAAAAAAGTAGTTTTAAGTGTTTTAGTGCAACCATTGCTTATAAAAAAGTAAATTGTAAACATATTATACATATTTTCTAATTTAGATAAAGGGCAAAACGAAACTTTTAAGATATCTATCCAATAAGTGTAGTAGACTAAACAAACGAAAATTATTAGCTGGTAAAAAAGTTGTTAAATAAAACTATAATACTTAAAACTTTCTTTTACATTTTAGACTATTACAACGTAGTTTGCACAATACACGCATAGAAACTGTTAACAAATACATTCAATGATAAATTTCTAATACATCTTCTTAAGAAAGTAGCTGTTAAGATATAGAAACAACTAATTCACAATAAAATCGAGTTTAGTAGATGAAAGTTGTATAAATATTTACCTATATTAGACAAATATATTTTTTATTAAACTAGTTTTAACAGCTCCTGAAAGTTTTTAAATACTATCCTTAACATTAAGTAAAACAAAACAAAAAAAAAAAACTTGACCAGCTTTTTAATACAAGACTAAGAGTAAAAGTGTTTACTAAGCAATGTTTCGAGAATCTTAAATTAGTTTGATTTGAAAAAATGTTTGTAAAAACAATATATTAGTATTTAAACTAATAACGTCTTCAGAGTTTTTGAGTTATTTTATGCAATATTTCGTTTTAAAATTTAGTTCGTTTTAGTAAAAAGTTAACTAAGCAATGTTAACTGTTTCGAGGATCTTAAAATAGTTTGATTTGAAAAAATGTTTGTAAAAACAATATATAAGTGTTTTAGTTCGTTAAAGATTCGAAATTAATTTTTAACTTTTAATTTTATATGACTTCAAATAAATTTAAAGTAAGCTTAATGCATTTTAACGAAACGAGTGTTATAATGCAATGCACAAGTTATTTCCTGACAATCTTTTAATGTTTTTTGATATTTAAGTAAAATGTTTTTTAAGTTTTAAGCATAATTGCCATATTTTGTGTACTTTCATCGTTGTGTGAATTTTCTGGTTTCATATAACTAAACTATTGAATATCTAGTATTAATAAATTATATGAAGTAAGTGGTAAAAGTACAGCTAGATTTAAAGAAGTTAAATTTTAAATGGCGCTACTTTGAAAAAAAGCTAACTTAGTCACAAATCGGGACCAAAATGACAAAACTGGGCTATAAACATGATAAATTGAGTCTTAAGACTTTATATAACAATGTTTTAATCCATCAAACACAATATATCAAATGTAAGTCGTTTTAAAAACAAGTTTACTTTTTGAAACGTATTGCATTGTTTTCTACTACAGCTGAGTTTTTCATTATTTTGTAGGTATATTATATATATTAATATTTTTTATTATTTTTATTTCAGATTGATATTAAACAAAAACTTTACACTTTTATTTAGATTATTTTGTTGAGTTCTTTTTATATCAACAAGTTTTAGTCCTTGATTGTAAAAGTTCTTAATTTTAGGTGGTTTCCCTTCTATTGTTTGCAAGCTAAATTCAGTAATATTGAGAAACATTTTATTGAAAAACATTTTAGCTTGTACTAAATAACTAAACATTTGTTGATTAACAAATTAATTTTCAGTGCCCACAATAATTCTAACTTTCTTAACTATATGTTTAGTTTTAAAATTATAATTTTATCTGTTTGAAACCAACTGTAACCTTGAACTGTACAAAAATCATGTTGAAATTCAAATTACTACTATTTTTCAAATTTGACACATAAGTCAAACTTATCTGTAAACTCTTTAAACAAAAAAAATACAATGTCGAAAATAAATTGTCACTTTTAACATACAGATTTATTGAAATTTTATTTACATATTCTTTATATAATGCCATGGTTGAGGGATTAATAGCTTAATACAACTTTGTCTTATTCATAATACCTAAGAAGTTTGTACAATTAGTTTCTTTTTGATGCATTTAAAGATTAAAATAAATTTCAATACTCAGTGAACCAAAGTTATTGGGTTTAGTGTGTGTTTTATTAAAGGCTACAAGTAAAAAGACTAATTTATTAAATATATGTCTCATCCTACAGCCTTTCAAGCATTAGTCTTAAAACTTTATCAGTACAAATAAAGAAAATCTTATTAGGAATTTAATTTATCCTCAGCAAAAAATATGTTTTACTTTTACAAAACTCACTATGCCCCACCTAAAATTTAAAGTCTAGTTATTTTATAATCTCTTACAGTATAAAATTCTAAAAAAAATCAAAAATAAGGATTAATGATAACTTATGTAATAAATTAAGCTTACTAAGCTATCAATGCAATATTATGTTGAATTAAAGTGACAAGTTTTATTTAAACCATTCAGTTTTTAACTGGGTTTTATTAAATTCATTGAACAACGTTAATACCAGCTTTTTGGGTATTAAATATAAGACTGTAAATGTATATATATTGTTTTAAAACATAAGTAGATTTTTTAAAACTAATTTAATTAATTAAAAAAAAATTGAAGAAAAAGGATCCCACGCGGTTTTGATCCCAGGATGTCTGGGTGGCAGGCCGACCGCTTCAAGCACTCTGCTATCGCACCACTTGCATGTGGCTTTATTTTTGCATATATATTAACCTTTATACATGCTATTATTAATAAAAATATGTTATTGAAGGTAAAATATAATAAAGAAGTAAGTTTATGCTCGTTTAGATTTTAAAGTACACACATAAAATATTACAGGTTATTATAAAACTCCGAATATAAAACAAAAACACAAATTTTTAGTTATAATTTCTTTTCATCATAGACTTAAAAAGAAGACTTTAAAAAGAGTCATAGACACAGTAGTAAATTAATCCGGGTGTATCTAAAAACTAAATTTGTCGATTACTTTCAGTTTTTTATATGAAACAACGACATACATCATACTAACATTTAAGGCGTTTTTTATTATTATGAAACTAAAGGGACTGTAACTGTTTAAAACTAATTTGGATTCGTTTAATATTTCAAACTTAAAATATTCTTTTAGTTGTTTCATACTCGAAGAAAAAAGCTTGTTTTAAAGTCTTATTTACTTAAAAAGTTTTTACTCATAGTTTTTATTCATTACTTAGCAAGCCACTATTGATTAGATTACTGATAAGCACTTTTTAAGTTTGGAAATAACTTTGTTTAATAGTTATGTACAACATTCGGAGGTTTTTAAAGTTCTAAACAAAAGAAAAGTAAGTAAAATTTATGTGCATTTTGGTTGAGTACGTTCAACCAGACATGTTAAAAAGCTCTGCTTTGTTTACTCGAGCGTGAAATTACTAACTTAAAACAAACCAAAGTTTATACGCTTCATTGCTGAATTACCATAGTAATTGTTAGTATTTTAACAAGTCTGCGTTCAACTTGTATTGTATATCGAGTTTTAAAACGAAACTAAATTTAAGAATGAATAAAGTTAACAAAATGCGCCTGACATTGGACTCGAACCTAATACTATAAGACTGATTATAACAGTCATTAACCACTGAACTGCGTTTATATTGAATACATATATTATAACGTTTGTCTTTTGTGCCTAATTTCATATCAAACTTTCTTGTTTACTAAGTAATAAAGTATCTACCTAAAGCTGACATGCTTAGCACAACTTCAAAATATTTTATTGTTAACAAAAGACAACGACGATGTTCAAATGTCAATCTTAGTAGGTTTGCTTCTTTAACAAAATGGTACTTTTGTATTTTAAAATAAGTTATATGTTTGATAATATGTATTATGTGATAACCCTTAATAGTTATTGTTAAAAAAATCAGCGTGAAAATTAAGTTTAACATGAAATAAGAAAATTACACTATCAAGATTTGAACCCACGACGTCTGGGTTTTCAGTCTAACGCCCTACCGACATAGCCAATTAAGTTCTTGGCATTATAGCTGATTTTGGTTTTATAAACTTAATAACTTAAATATAAACTTTATAGTAAAAATAACAATTTTAATTCGTTAATTCTTCAAAATAAGCTTATGCCATTTAAATACTTAAGATATAAACCTTTCTTTCATAATTAAGCTTTGTACGAAACTAAAAGAAACTGTTATTGTTTGGAATTAATTTAGCTGTGTTTAATATGGTGTTTTAACTTTAGAGTTTTATATAATTTATAATCAACTTGTTACAAATTTTCCTTTACTTAAGAATACTACTAATAAGGGTTTTTACCCACTACTCAGCAAGTGCTGCTGATTAGTTTACTGTTCTTAAGTTTGGAAGCATTATTTATTTATAACTTCATTTAAGCATATAAAAACAACATAAAATATACCATATGCAAAAAGAAAATGTATTCCTTGTAAGACTACTGTTTAATGCGTTTGAATCTAGAAAAACTTTTAAAGTGTCTTTAAAAACTACAACGAAGTTTTTTGCTTTATTTCTATTAATAAAAATTATTTACTTTAAACTGAAATTAAAACAAACCTACTAGAAGTCGAAGTTTTTAAAGCTCTAAGTAAAAGAAATAGAATTTCTAATGTAGAATTTATTTGCATTTTGGTCACATTTTATGTCCAACTTATTTTGTATCTAAATTTTAAAAGAAAATTTCACGTAAAGAAATAATTGAGACTTCACATTTATTTTTTGCAGTATGTTAAGTTAAGCGTGTTTAAAAAGGTTTATTTAAAGGAAGTGTACTAAAATTTGAGGTTTTAAAAGTTCTAACTTGAGGCAAATAAATATTTGGTCGCATAAAATTATAATTTTAAAATTTTAACCGCTAGGTGGCACCACGGAGTCACAGACTTCTCCTGAGATTGCACCATTTTCGTTCTTTAAAAAATTAAATTTAATAAATTTACTTGTTTTTTTTCACCACTCGCTGTCGCTAACACCATACCGTCCCTATCCCCCACCCGCCAGCCCCCCAAATTTAGCCTTGGCTCATACTGAGCGAAATTATTTCTTTCACCAAAAACACATACCTACGTAATATACCCTTCCAAATGCTTTTATCACATTTTTTACCTACATCAAATTATACATGATAACTATGCAAACTATAATATCACAAACAATCACACACACATAAACGTATAATAACCTACAAAATTAATGAAAATCTAAATATATTAAAAAACTTTTAAAGACCTGTGAAACAATAAAGTATACTTCGAAGCGTTTTTCTTTTAAACTTAAACTGTTTAAAGTTTAGAAACAGAGTAAAATATAAATATATTCGCTGTAGATACTGGCAAAATGTTGAATTGAAAGTTTTAGTTATAATTTCTATGAGTTGTTCAATTAGATTTATATTATAATAACGAATATTTAGTTTTATCACATAATATGCATTTACAAATTTTAGCGTTACAAAAGAATTTATTTTAACTTAAAACGTTCAGACCATTACATATACTGTTTTTTTTTGGTTTTATTTTTAAGTACTTCTTTTTGTTAAATAACCTATACTTACTCCAAAACTAAGTAGACGGGAAACTATCTAAATTTGAAGTTTTAAAATAAAAATTAATTTGAACGCCTAATATAATCAAAATCTTTAAACAGTAAAATGGCATTAAAAGGCTGAAATTTTAATAAACTTCTTATATTTTCTTTTCCCACAAGAACTACTTTTCTTAAAGTTTAAAATAAATAAGTGAAAATACTTAAATTAAAATTTTATCACTATCACTAAGATTACTGAACAAATTTTGAGTGTTTGAAATGAAACAGAATGTTCA
This sequence comes from Thalia democratica, assembly GCF_965202585.1. Taxonomy (NCBI): domain Eukaryota; kingdom Metazoa; phylum Chordata; class Thaliacea; order Salpida; family Salpidae; genus Thalia; species Thalia democratica. The sequence goes on along the minus strand of NW_028140254.1, from coordinate 11,141 downwards.
GAATTACTTACACTTAAAATTAACAAAATTGTAAGTAATTTGTTATTTAACTAAAATCAAACTAACATGTTCTAAATTATTTTTAATGCTTTTCAAAGTAATTAAGCACTTTTCTAATTTATGTTTACGGATCTTAATACATATAACAAGTCTATCTTATCAGAATTGGTAAAAATTAATTCAAACCAGGCTACCATCAATACTTTTAATTAACTCTTTGTTAGTAGTTAAAAAAAAATTATTAACTTTTAAAAGTTATCGAAAAACTTAAATACTTTAAGCTTAAATGTTGTTTACATTTTAAAAATTAAATACACTGGTATGAATTCTATATCTGATTATTATTTAAAACTATACAATTTTTTTTTAATTTAACTCTCACAAATACATTATTACAACCTAGATTAGTAAGTTTTACGAATTTATTTAATGAACATACACTATAAAGATATCTGAGTAAAACATAACAACATTAACAAAACGTTTACGTGTATTAAAAACCTTCATGAAAAAACACTTTTAGTGAATTGATTTTATGGTTTTAAATTAAATTTTTGAACTTTTTAAATATCAAACTTTCTGTAATAACATTACAGAACTAACTAATAAAATTGCATAAAAAAACAACATACGAAAAGTTTTTAAATAATGCATAAAAAACAGTTTAAACTTTAAAATAAAAATTTTTAGTAGTTCATAAAAAATAGGTGATAAAAACTCGTTTAAAGTGTTAGTGAATAGATTTATTTAAAAAACAAACAATATTAAAAACATACTTTTAAATAGTAATAATCTGCAAAAATTATACAAGTTAAAAACGAGATTATATGCAACAATCATTTAAGATTATTTTTCTTTATAAAAGAAAAAAAGAAGTTTTACTTAACTAAAACAAATAAACTAATTGTCAGAATTTTCTCTGTAAAATAAAAAACTTTTCTATTGTACATTTTTTTTGTCCTAAATCAAAATAACTAAAAGTATTAAAAGCAAATATTTTTTGATAATAGTTTTATAATTATATTAAATTCAGTAACATTGTCAGGTTTAATCAATAAAACCAAAATAAACATTTTTTTTTCAAAAAAATAATAATATATCACATAATAAAATACTTTCACCTACAACAAGAACATTTCAGAATGATTGAGTAGACATATGGTATAGATTTTTGAAATATTTAATTAATTTTTGTAGCTTTTGATCGTTTAATAATTCTTTTGGACAACTTACGCAATTTTTTCTTTTCGACCATTTAGTTTTTCAAATAAATCAATTTTTGCAGTTTGCAGCCCTCTTGTTTCAATTGACATACCTGTCAAAATACAATTGGCTTTTTTTTTTCATTTGTTTGTTTTAATATATTTCTAACCTACAAAGTTTTAACTTGAATTGTTATAGTCAAGTAATTGTGTGGCAATAACAATTAGGTTCTGAATTAGAATATTAGTGAATTACGAACAAACCGTATACAATCAAAAGTGTACCTGGTGATAGTGCATTTAGGGGGTTTCCCTAACGTGGGAGTGCGGTACTTGGCCACCTTGTAGATTCGGTACATCAGGTCCTCGAAGTCTTCCGGCCATTTGTAAACGCGAGTGTCCTTCAACCACCGCGGCACGTGGCTCTGTAATGACGTCATAATACTAAATTTTTTATGTCGTTGTTGTTTGTGTTATATGTAAACAGTTAAACTAGCAAAGCAAGAGTAAGCTTTTTGGCAGTAGTAGTAGCTTTGACGCTTATTGTTTTGAACATTTTAAAAGCTGTAAAGTTCAACTATTTAAATAAGGAAGATTTTGACAATAAATACTATTGTTAAAATTTTCTCTTAAAGTTTTGTTGTCATATGATTCATAAAAAGCTTTTTTAAGAAAAACAAATGTCAAAAATGTACCTGCTGTATTTTAATTAATAAAATATGAGAAACAATTTTGTATGCTAGTTTTATCTTACAAAGAATTTATGGGTCATTGGTATTTAATCTTAGTAATACAATTTGTCTTACAATTTGGCAAACAATATTCTTACTATCCACACACCAATAAAATAAAATCCTTCAAATTAATTGTTTTTTTTTATTTAAATTTAAAGTGTTAAACGTCAAATTAAAAAAAAATGAAACATTTATATATGGCTCATACTTTTTAAATAAACCTACGTAATTTTCGTAAACATCTAGCCAAGTAAGTTGAACGTACTTGAAGTTAGTTAGGTTTAATTTATTTCAACTAAATAAAATATATTCTACAAATTTTCGTTAACTTTTCGATTTAAACAATACTTTGAAGAACTTAAAAAAAAACTAATAGTGAATTAGTTAAGGCATAAAAAATAACTGGAAAGTAATATTTAGAATATTTTTTATAATGTAAACTTACTGCCCAAAATGTAATAAAACAACCTTTTAATATATGGTATTTTTTAAAAAAGCAAATATTTATACATTTTCACTACGTCATTCTAGTGGTTATGAACTATATACATAGTTGTTACAATATTTTTTATTAAAAACATTATATTTTTGAGCTGAAAATAACTTAATAGTTTTATTTAATTAAAAATAATTAGTTTGAAATATTTCTTACAATGTTTTGAGTAAACTTAATACAAATTAATTCAAACTGTCAATTAATGTCATGCTATATTACTGTACAAAGATGGTAAATTAAAATTATTCAATTACTACTTTAACTCCCTATTCAATGCTTATCAGAACGAATAATTGACTCAAAAACTAAATATTCTTAATAACAATTCAATAATAGATAATTCAATTAAGGTTGAAGTAGCATTTATTTTTCATTTTAAACAAAATTGACGCATTAAAAATCTTATTTGTAGTTCTTATTACTGAAAGAATAACAAACTAAATAAAAATTTTAAAACTTCTTACAATTTTTCACAACATTTTGAGCAGAGGTAACTTAATTTAAGACAACAATTTTTTTTTATGACTTTAAATAAAAGACTCGTTAAAAAAAGTTGTTAAAAAGCTTTATAAAAATTACTCAAAAGAATACTTTCTAATTGTTTTTGTAAAGACTAATTGTCTTATAAGTTTATAAAAAGTAACCAATCTTGCACAACTTAAAGAAACTTTATTGAAAACTAAATAAAAAACTAATTTACTTGTAAAAAGATACTATTAAAGGATATGAAACTTTAGTTTCTCAAATAAAACAAAATTTCTTATTTTCAACTATTACAATTAATTACTGTAAAATAAATTTAATTATCTCAAATAACTTTGATTTCTTGGAAAATATGACTAAAAGGTTAGTTGTTCTTATTCATTCTTGTTAATACTGATCGATGTAAATACGTAGAAAAATATTGAGAAAATTTATCTTTAAAACATGATTTGTCATTACATCACTAATAGTAATACGTACAAAGTTTTAGCATGACTTTCATATTGAAACGAATTTTACTATGGTCTTGTTATCTATTGATTCAATGTAAAAAAGACGTCAAATAAAAATGATGAATTCATAATATCATCATCTTTGAAAAAGCGCAGTACTAAGGTCAATGAAAAAACGTAAACTTATTTATTGAGAAACTTTCCTTTTAGTACAAACGTTAAAACTTCACACAAAAATGGTTACAATTTTAAAATCAATAATAAAATCCAAGTTTCGACAATTTAAAATAAAACTTTCTTCGTATATTTTATTCAACCTCGAATAAATGTCAAAGATGAATGGGCTTTGAATGGAAGTTACAAAGCGATATATCACGACATTGCTATTAGAATACAAGTTTAAGCGTAATTCCTTCTTAATAAAGCAGATTTATGAACAAAAAACGTCAGTTATAAACGATATCTCGAATGTTTGGGTTTATTATTAGAAAAATTTGGATACGTGGAAACAAAAATTTTAGTTATGTGATAGATTTTTTTTTGAGACAAAAGTATTCAAAAATGTAGTCAACTAAAATATAAATGCTTTTAAAATCTTATTTTTAACCTTTTTTTTATTCAATCAAAATTCAACAATACAAATAGTTTATTTAATTTAATAACTTGCTTTTGCATACAACTACACAAAAATATGCTAATTTAACTGAGTTTTGTTTGGAAACTTCGATTACTAAAATTGTAGATAAAAGTATTTTATTTACACACTTATACTTAAATCTTTTAAAACCTACTGATTTAAACATAACTATTATTACTATGGAATTTCAAAATTTTCATAATTAAATTAAACAACAACTTCTATTACCAAATATTCAAAGTGTTATCATCAACTAGTTTTATACTCAACTTCTGTTTTTGTTAATCGGACTAGAAGGTTGCATTTATCATTGCAAACTTTACCAATAAGACCGCAATCAAATAAACGAGATTACGAAAACAAATTTGCATTTAATTTCAAGGTTTGTTTTCATAGTGGATAATTTGCATGCAAGTTTTATATTTGCACTCAAAGGTGTTAGTTTACGATTTAAACTAAAAATAAATTTCTGATTAGCTACAAAATTTCTTATAAAATCTCTGGTAATTTATTTTTACTTTTGTAGACTGATAATTATAACTTTGCGGAATTGTTTAATTAAAAGCCATTAATTTCACCTGTAAACCAGTTTTTTTATGGTACGAGCAAGTTACTTTTTACAGTATTAGTGAATTTAAAAAAGTAATTAGTGATTTGAACTCAATACATTTGTTAAATTGATTTTTATTCCTTGTAAATGTTTATTTTCAATTAAAATTTTTATTCACATTCAACATAACTTTATGTTTATTTTGCACATGTTTATAATTCATATATAATAAAGATAATTAATTAGCTTTCAGTAATCAAAATAACTATTATTTTTATTAAAAACATGTCTTTAAAAACTACCAACTCAACTTCATTCAAAAGCATTCTAATTAAAAAAACATACATATAAACTTTTAAGGTGAGTAGCTCCAAACACTAGTCGCGTTTTTCAAAGATGCTCAAATAATCATAATGTTACATCAAGCCTTTTCATAGTAATTTTAATTTAAGAACGGTTAAAATAATTCAAAACTTTTTAGTAAAATACCTTTCAAATTTGGTTGTTTTAAAGATATTCGAATAACTGTAGTAATATATAATATATAACAAGTTACGACAATTCATCGAAACTTTATCTAATGAAAACACATTTAATAGACATCATGTTACGTTAAGGAGCCACAATGTTTTGTTTTTTTAATTTTATGCGAACCATTGACTAACCACTGTTGAATTTTGTTATTTTCATTGAGTTGATTGTATGAGTTCACATAAACTTTTTAAGTACATTGAAAATCAAATCATTCCAAGGTAAATAAAAGTGAGTTCGTTTTTAAATTTACAAATATAATTAAACTAAACTATAAAAAAGTTTGTGTAAACTTTTAGGTGAATGACTTCAAATTTTATTTGAATATTTAAAAGATATTTAAACAACCATCATGTTTTATATCTTATACGTGCCAGACTGCCATTTACACATATATATAATTAACATTTTTCGTTGAATTTACGGCATTTTAAAGCTATAAGGAGTTTTTAAGTACATTAAGAAGTAGTGCCGAAGAAACATTTATACAAATATAAAACTTAGACATGTTTACTAGTTTACAAGTATGAGAAGTTTTTTTTAAATAGAAATACTAATTGTATCGGTGTATTTTTAATTCAAGATTACAAGTTTAATTAATACTTTTAACATTAACTAAGTATATTGCTTAGCATACTTCAATCTAAAGTATTTCTGATTTAATTTTTATATATTTTAGTTAAAACTTTCATAAATTCGTACATTAGAATTTTTTAATATAAAATTCAAAGGTATACCTCTGATTTTCCTTTTTCATTTAAGGTTTGCGCTAAAACATACATAAATATTCAAGACAATTACTAGCCTTAAACTTAAAACAACCTTTTCTGACAACTCACTAACAATGTTTTGAAAATTTAATTACAAATCAAGCGTCAGTAACTTTCAGACCAATTTCTAACTATACAGTTATAAAACTATCTTGTTAGTAAAACAAGTTTTTTTATCAAACTTAAAAAAAATTTTAATTATCACATTAAAATTGAATTAGATCGCCTCACTTATTTTAAATAAATAAAGGTTAATCCAACAAACACCACCCAAGATAAATCAAAAAAGCAGTTAAGAATTCAAATCAACCAGCAGACGGTATTGACAAACTGCTGAGTTGTGAATTGTTTCGCAGTTTGAGTTCACAAGAACTTTTGAGTTCATCCAGCCTCTGGGTTCAATGCTGTGTTTTAAAGTGAGAAAACAACAAGTTTTTTCCTTGCTTGTTTTAAAATGTTTTTGTTAAATTTTATTTTAACTAATTGCAGAATTTAAACGCAATTTTCTTCAATATTTTGTCGTAGCAAAGTACTTTAAACATTATTTAGTTTGTTGAGTTTATGGTTTAGGTTTAAGAGAAGATATTAGCAAGCTGTTAAATCATGATTTATTACCCAGTTTGAGTTCACCAAACTTTTCAGTTCATTGCCAAGCAGAGTTCACGGAGTTTATTGAGTTCATTGCTCGTATAACTTGTTTGAGTTCACAATAACTTGTTGAGCTGATGGAATATATAACACAAGTAAGTTATTTGTAATAAAATATGTCTAGTACTATTTAGAGGTGTAACGGAACCATTTGTGTGTATACTTATTCTCAGGTGTTGTTATTTGCTTGAGTTTGATAAAATAGAAAAATAAAAACAAAACTTGACAGTGTGAGGTATAATTACACATAAAAACGAAGAATTAAAATAAATTGTTATTTTTTTCAATGTATCAGACCACGAACATAGACCCTAATATAATGTTTTTTAAACAAAAACCACAAAACTGTGTGATAAATGTTTTTTTTTTAAGTTAATTACCAGACTTGCTCTAGGGTTAAAACAAACATATGAGTTTAAAAGCAGAGGTCATAGAATATTCTAAGTTCATTCATTTTAGACTATTTTATTGGGTTTCGGTTTGTGTGTTTCAATTCAAAAGCTGGGTGCTTTGAAGTTTAAAAAAAGTCCTTGTTTGTTTCAACCAACTTTTTGAGTTGACGGAAACTTTTTCGACTAACTACAGAATAATAAAGCAAGCCACTACAAAATATCTCGTTATAACAAAACAGTTAAAAGTTTGTTTAGTTTGTTGAGTTCGAGATCACTTTTTGAACTAATGGCAAAATAATTGCATTTTGTATGTATTACTTGGTTGAAATAAAAACTTCAAAGGTTATGTTTAGGTGTGATAAGAACCTCTTGTGCCTATTTCGATGCTTAATAGTTTGTTTGAGTTTGACTATTTTAAAACTAATTTTGACAGTGTGATGTGATAAATATTTGATAAACATGAACTGTAGTTAGCGTATTGAAAAATTGCTAGTAATAAATCGAACAGAATAGCTTTGATAGATAAACTAATAATTTCTATGCTGTTGAAATTAAATCTGTTGACTCAAACCACCTAATTAAAATATTTTATTTAAAATATTGCAACTGGTTGATCTAAACTGTCCAATCTATGAATAAAATAAAAATATTTAAAGCAAGTTCATAAGTAAGTATTTATCATCTACTAAACTAAGTACACTAACTAAAGTTGTAATAAAGCTACTTAAAAAGCTTCTGAGTATCAGAAAATTTGCAAACAAGGTTTTAAACAGATAAATACTATCAAATAAACTAAGTTTAGGTAAATTTGTATATATGCAACCTAACTAAATATTGTAAATAAAACAAAAAGATTGTTTACTGAGAGAAATTTTGACTTTATATACTCAAAAGTATACTTTTGAGCGTAAGGTAGTATAGTCGAGCGGTTGTTGTAAAGTGATCGGGATCCAGCGACCTGGGATCGAGTCAGCTGTACTCCAACATTTTTATAAAAAATTTTTGTTTTTTAACTTATTTTTAACAAAATGTCTTACACAGTATAGCTTTGAATCTAAAGAAAGTTGATAAACATAGCTGAACAAACTACTTAAAAAAACTTTTACCAATAATCAATGTAATATAATTTCAAAAGACTTTGATTAGTTAAAAATAATTGTCATTTTCCACATACTACATTAAATATGTACTAATTTTTTATGCTTAATGTTCATATAAAAAAAACAATTTAGCATTCAACTTATTATTAGTAATTATATTAATTAGTTTGTCTTTAATTAAAAACCAAAGCAAAATCAAACTTTTTCTTTTAATAGTGTAAAATTTTGTACAGCAGCTTTGTATTGTTACGTCACTATAAACTAACTTATTTTAAGAGCGTTTCTTAAAACTTGTATTTAGTATCAAAAAATTTTTGAGCAGTTAGTACACTTGTATTTATAACATTTATATTAATACATAATTATTATAATGTGTTAAAAATTAAAATTATTTTTAACTAATCAAAGTCTTTTGTAATTATATTACATTGATTATTGGTAAAAGCTATGTTATGGTTTGTTCAGCTATGTTTATTAACTTTCTTTAGATTCAAAGCTTCACTGTATAAATGGTTTTGTTAAAAGTAAGATATAAAACGTAAAATTATTTTACAAAAATGTTGGAGTGCAGCTGACTCGATCTCGGGTCAACGGATCCCGAGCCCCTTTCAACAACCGCTCGACTATACTACCTTGCACTCATGAGCATTTTTATGAGTATATAAACTCAAAATTTCTCTCAGTAAACAATCTTTTTATTTTATTTACAACATTTAGTTAGGTTGCATATATGCAAATGTACCTAAACTTAGTTTATTTGATAGTATTTATCTGTTTAAAACCCTGTTTGCAAATTTTCTGATACTCAGAAGCTTTTTAAGTAGCTTTATTACAACTTTAGTTAGTGTACTTAGTTTAGTAGATGATAAATACTTACTTAATGAACTTGCTTTACATATTTTTATTTTATTCATAGATTGCACAGTTTATGGAAATGAAATATTTTACTTTGAACAAAAAGGTTTTACTTATTTTCAAAATACATCTTGATTTGTTTTCAAAAAACAATTAAAAAACTGTTAAGAATACTTTTTAGAAAAAATAATAACTTAATTATACTAAGATAATGCTTAGTAGTTGGAAAATGTATACTTGCTTAACTGTTGTACAAAATCTCTATCTTTTGTGAGTTGGTTGTAAACAATAAGCATTAATAAATATTTTTTTTATGCATTTTATTTTATAGCTGGGTCGTAAATAAATAAAAAAGTAGTTTTAAGTGTTTTAGTGCAACCATTGCTTATAAAAAAGTAAATTGTAAACATATTATACATATTTTCTAATTTAGATAAAGGGCAAAACGAAACTTTTAAGATATCTATCCAATAAGTGTAGTAGACTAAACAAACGAAAATTATTAGCTGGTAAAAAAGTTGTTAAATAAAACTATAATACTTAAAACTTTCTTTTACATTTTAGACTATTACAACGTAGTTTGCACAATACACGCATAGAAACTGTTAACAAATACATTCAATGATAAATTTCTAATACATCTTCTTAAGAAAGTAGCTGTTAAGATATAGAAACAACTAATTCACAATAAAATCGAGTTTAGTAGATGAAAGTTGTATAAATATTTACCTATATTAGACAAATATATTTTTTATTAAACTAGTTTTAACAGCTCCTGAAAGTTTTTAAATACTATCCTTAACATTAAGTAAAACAAAACAAAAAAAAAAAAACTTGACCAGCTTTTTAATACAAGACTAAGAGTAAAAGTGTTTACTAAGCAATGTTTCGAGAATCTTAAATTAGTTTGATTTGAAAAAATGTTTGTAAAAACAATATATTAGTATTTAAACTAATAACGTCTTCAGAGTTTTTGAGTTATTTTATGCAATATTTCGTTTTAAAATTTAGTTCGTTTTAGTAAAAAGTTAACTAAGCAATGTTAACTGTTTCGAGGATCTTAAAATAGTTTGATTTGAAAAAATGTTTGTAAAAACAATATATAAGTGTTTTAGTTCGTTAAAGATTCGAAATTAATTTTTAACTTTTAATTTTATATGACTTCAAATAAATTTAAAGTAAGCTTAATGCATTTTAACGAAACGAGTGTTATAATGCAATGCACAAGTTATTTCCTGACAATCTTTTAATGTTTTTTGATATTTAAGTAAAATGTTTTTTAAGTTTTAAGCATAATTGCCATATTTTGTGTACTTTCATCGTTGTGTGAATTTTCTGGTTTCATATAACTAAACTATTGAATATCTAGTATTAATAAATTATATGAAGTAAGTGGTAAAAGTACAGCTAGATTTAAAGAAGTTAAATTTTAAATGGCGCTACTTTGAAAAAAAGCTAACTTAGTCACAAATCGGGACCAAAATGACAAAACTGGGCTATAAACATGATAAATTGAGTCTTAAGACTTTATATAACAATGTTTTAATCCATCAAACACAATATATCAAATGTAAGTCGTTTTAAAAACAAGTTTACTTTTTGAAACGTATTGCATTGTTTTCTACTACAGCTGAGTTTTTCATTATTTTGTAGGTATATTATATATATTAATATTTTTTATTATTTTTATTTCAGATTGATATTAAACAAAAACTTTACACTTTTATTTAGATTATTTTGTTGAGTTCTTTTTATATCAACAAATTTTAGTCCTTGATTGTAAAAGTTCTTAATTTTAGGTGGTTTCCCTTCTATTGTTTGCAAGCTAAATTCAGTAATATTGAGAAACATTTTATTGAAAAACATTTTAGCTTGTACTAAATAACTAAACATTTGTTGATTAACAAATTAATTTTCAGTGCCCACAATAATTCTAACTTTCTTAACTATATGTTTAGTTTTAAAATTATAATTTTATCTGTTTGAAACCAACTGTAACCTTGAACTGTACAAAAATCATGTTGAAATTCAAATTACTACTATTTTTCAAATTTGACACATAAGTCAAACTTATCTGTAAACTCTTTAAACAAAAAAAATACAATGTCGAAAATAAATTGTCACTTTTAACATACAGATTTATTGAAATTTTATTTACATATTCTTTATATAATGCCATGGTTGAGGGATTAATAGCTTAATACAACTTTGTCTTATTCATAATACCTAAGAAGTTTGTACAATTAGTTTCTTTTTGATGCATTTAAAGATTAAAATAAATTTCAATACTC
>NW_028140253.1:0-31564 GCF_965202585.1 Thalia democratica | reverse complement strand
TTCGTGAAAAAGTGTGTGAATAAAATATTTTAAATTGTGTTTGAATTCGTGTTGTTGTTTTAAGTATACGGTTTTTGTAAGTGGTGAATAACATTGTAAAATTAAAGCAAACTAATAAACCGAAAATTTAAATGGAAATTTATAACAACGGGCTATAACAATTAAAACAATTGTTATATACTTAATCTAAAATATGTGCTAATGAGTTGAAAAGATATTAGAAATCTACTGGATTCTTTTTATTTTTCATTTTGAAGTCTCGGCGGTTCCGGGCCTTTTATCCAAATTTAGTTTTGACCAGTTCCGGATCTAATCTTTAAATCAACTATTTAGAATGCTTGAATTTTAAGTATTACCTTTAAAATTTAATTTTTATTGGCTAGTTATAGAGATAGGCAGGCATTTAGAGGTCGCAGGCTAAACTCTAAAAATAAAAACATTTGTAGAATTTAAATGGTTTTGCTACCATGTGAATATTTTATTTCTCTCTAGTGAAACTTTATAAGAAAAACTAGTCAAAGTTAATAGCTCGAGACACCAGAATATAAAAGTTAAGTTTATATTTTCCTTTTTAACTTTTTACGCTTTTAATCAAACCACGAAATATTTGAAGTGAGTTTCAAAAATTAGTAGTTTAGCCAGATTTATATCCATTCAAAATTTTCGTAAGCGAAAAAATAAATAAATAAAATTTAACTTTTGTGTAATTAAGTATTGGAAGTGGCTGACATTTTTCATGCATTTTAAGCAAAACAAATCATATCTAAGATTTTTTTTATAGGTAGATTTAATTTTTTAGGCATAAGAGTAAGAATATAAAAGCAAAAACGCAATTAATGTATATTTTGATTTTAAATCAACATGCATCTTGCTCTAAAATTGAGGTAAAGTATAATGATAGTGAATAGCTACAATTGCGTTTCTCTGCTTCAAATATTATTCATTTATATACCAAAGAGTATTAAGAAAAACTAAAAGTGGTAATAAAACTTAGTACTCATTAACTTTTTTGGTTTTATTTTTTAATGGTAACAAATTAAAACTACCTCACAAGCGATAAACATCTAGAATTAAAAAAAAAACAAGTTCAATTAAGGTACGTTAGAGAATATATATTATTTTATAACCTACGACCATATTATGATACCAAATTACTACTTTTAGAACAAAAGCGTAAAATAAAATGAAAACCTGAAATCACTTTGAAATGTACCAATTTTCGTTAAACCATAATTAATCGAAACATAAATTTAGAAGTGAAGTAAATGACCATTTTTAATCCTCAGTTATGGTGTTACTATTTTTATATTAACTTGAAATTTATGTAGTTCTTGATAGAATTTTTTGGATGTCTTTAAATTTTGAAAACTAGGATGAGGTGAATCTTACAACCATAAAACCAAAACTTGCTCCCAGACAGAAGACTTTGCCAATGTTATATTTTAGCTTGAGAACAACTTGATATATAACAGATATGCTAAAGTAAGCTCTTCATTTTTTTTTTCAATTAAAAGCTCTATCTAATTTTTTATTCTCAGCTACTTTGCTATTAATTTTTGTTTTATTTAGGTAGTTAAACATTTAAAAATTACGTTTGCATATTTAGATACATTATAATTTTACAAACTGTTTTCTGACGAGGCTTGAAAGTAAGTGTTTTGTGAGTAAGTATTAACTGCTTTAATTTCTTTAATTTCGATGAAGTTTGAGATTAAGATTTTGACAAAATAATCTTAAAAGAGCTTGTTTAAAGACAGTTACAGTTCTTTATTCATTTTAGTTTCAATTAAGAGAAAGTGTTTGATGTTAATTTAAACTGTGCGTCTACAAATGGTTATTAAAAAGAATGAATTAGTCAAAGTTAAACAAAAATATCAAAGTTTATAAATAAAAAGGTGCACTATATGGAAATATAAACTAAAAGGAATTTTTAAGTTACTTAAGTATAATTTTACAGTTAGACTTTCTATTTACCAAATTACCAAATAGTAACTATTAGTGTTTTGTTATTGCTTACTTATCACACTTTTGGTTTAAAGTGTTTTTTTTTTATTAATAACACTACAAATAACAGCGGCCCGCGGAAACTATTTTTCTGTACAATGCAGCATGCTAGCTACTTTTTCTAATATAACTGGCCCGCGAGTTATAAAAGTCAACCCCTGTACTATTACTTAAAATTTAATTTAAAAAGAATTTAATACACAAAATTGTTGTAGATAAATTAGTAGGTAGTTTTCAAGTTCATACTTTAGATTTATTAAGAAAAATTAGTACCAAAGCATAGTGACGTAACTATCAAAAAGCTTAACTTTTAACTCAGTTTTCTAAACAACTTGTTTATTATAATTTTGCAGGCAAATTCGTTGCATTTTCTTTTTATTCTGTAGAAATTTACCTTAATATAAAACCAATAGATAACGGTTTTAAAAGATTTTACCCATCTTGGCAGTTCGTAGGGAGCTATTTCGAATATTTGTCTTTAGAATGAATACTGATGCTTATATTTTGTATAAAATATTTAAATATAAATTTTGTTTCTACTTATCAAAGTCAAACATTGCTTTAAGAGAAAAAAGCATCAAATTATATTCGTAGAGTACCATAGCATCTTCTCTAAAATTAAGTGTAGAAGTGAAGGCAAATTAAACTGAAAGCAATTTGAAAACTTTTCTTACTTGGTTCTTCTTTTAGATTTAGGAACTTTTACTTCTTGATATACTATTATTGTATACAATTTGAAACTCAAGCATATTAGGAGCTTTAAAATTCATTCATTCTTCATTCTCATTATCATTCTTGTATATAAGTACATGTTGCAGACTTTGGTGACTTTTGTTTAGTTTATGGTTTTTAAAGTTTTCTGAGAAACCTTTCATTCTGTTCTTTAATAACGGACTATTAAACTTACTTTTATTTAATCTACCAGCTGTTCTGTATACTTTTTGCTAGAAATTTATCAAATACTGAGACTGAAACTTGATAAAGCTTTAGTCATTTTCATTAATTGCTTCAAGGTAAACAGTCTTATTCAGCAAAAATCTTCTTTTGCATTCTTCAAACATAAAAGTATACTCTTTTTAAAAATTTCGTTCATTGAACACTGTGCAGCTGATACAATTACACTTTTGTTTTTGCAACTGAATTCCAAACTTAATTTATCATAAATTTTTCTTTAGTTTTGCATTTGTTCATCTTTTAATGGCTTGTTCTTGCTTTGTACCATTTCCAGATTCTAAACTTGTATTTAGAGCAAAAAAAAATTGGAGTAATATGAGCAAGTACTTTGTCTTTTATGAATAAAAAAAGTTATTTAGAAAATTTTACTTCTTCAGTTAAATAATCAATAAGCTTAAATACTAATAACTAAGCTTGTAGTGGAGAGACGTGTTCCGCCAGTTGTTTTTTCAAGGTGGTTATGAAGCCTGCGTTCTTCTATTTTGCCATTTTCGGTTTTCGTGAAGCTTCTGTTTGTATTTTCGATTGACTGATCTTCATGATTATACGCTTTTCACTATTTTTTTTCTCGTTTTAACAAGCACAATCTATGTCGAAGAATGTATTTGTGGCTAGCATTTTTGTTGATCTACTTGCTTTTAATAAGCAGCTTCTTGCTTTCATTTTCTAACTTAGCTATTATTTAGAGCTTTTGCTTGGACCCTCTGCTTTTTTAGCTTCTTTAAAACCGTAGGTCATTATATTTGTTTTACTATTGTATACACTATACTTTTTTTCTTTTTTTGAAGAATAGAACCAAACTCAAAAAGCTGACAACTTTTTACTATTTGCTTTTTGTAGAAGTCGATTCATTCTCCTTATTTTTTTCTAATTAACTTTTGACTACTGATTGTTGGCATTTCAGTCTTAAATTTACATTTCCTGCCTGCGCAGTTTTATACTTAAATTTCATCTAAGCTGTTGCTAAGTTTTCAAAGTATCCTGTTACCTAATTCTAATTTAATTTTTTAACTCAAAGCTGTAATTTTCACACTCGGCTATTTTACTTTCAGTATCATTATTTTCTTGCTTTCTTTATAAGTTTGAGCTGATCGCTGGGCCTGAAAAGTTATTCTTGGTTTCCGCGTGCATTGCGGCCAGTTGCTCTTCGGAGGTGATTTTATTTTAGGGGAGACTGTTTTTGTTGTCTTTACCAGCAAACCTATATATATATATATATATATATTTATATTGTCGACCGCACCAAAACAAAAACATAGTTTAATTTTTTGAATTGTTTCCATCCTTTTTAAGTTTTTTTTATATTGGGACATTCTTCTTCTCTTTTGTTGTTTTTCAACCAAAGCTAATTCTTTTATTTGTTGAGCTTTTCTACTTAGCTTGGGACATGACTGCCATCTTTTTCTTTAGATAATTTTTTGCTTTAACAACCACTGAGTTTTTTAATTGTTTTATCAAAGTCTTCTTAAGAGCAGAAATTTTTTGCTGAAGATTTTCTATTACTTCTTCAATTTAACCACATTCTATTTTACAACTTTTATTTTGTGAAACAGCCATTTTCTCTTTCTATTTTTCTCTAAAATTTTTATTCTTGCATCTTTTATGGCTCATCAATTGGTTAATAAAATTAACTATAACAACTTCCCTCATCAATAAATCAACTTCATTCTCCGCCTCCAAACTCAATCTTTCAAATTTATCGCACTTTTTAAGCAAAAAGTCGTTCTTTAAAACAACTTTGTCGTTAGTCCTTTCAACCGTTTTGCATCTATTATTCAGTTCTTTTACTTAATTTTTAAATAAGTAGTCTTTAAGCTGAGATTTGCAGTAAAAAGAACAATTTTTTGAAAAAGACTAAGTTTAGAACATTATATTCTTTTCAAGGGTCACAATCGTTGCTTCCTTTTCTGCTAGTTTTGGTTTCATCTCCCTAATCTGGCACCTACCAGCTTCTGTTGAACTATTTGAAGCTCCTCAGCGTTTATTTCGTTTGCGCCTGCCCGGTTCGCCAGCTTTACCTGGTTCTTACTGTTGTCTGCCACTGCAGCAGACAGGGCGGACTGTTTTGCAGCCAGATCTTCTTTGCATTGTGGAGATTGCCGGTAGTCGCATTTTCTTTCTAGAGCTCTTACGGCGAGCTATCGCCCTGAATTCTAAACTTCTCGTTTTTTATACTAATTTGTTGTTCTAGATGCCTGATTTTTTCAATGTATGCATTCCTTTAGTTTTGAGGTAGGTAATGGCTTCTGGTCAACATTTCGTAGAGGAAATTGTTCTTCATCTTACTTTTAAGGTTTATTTAGATTTTTATTTAACTATAATCTTGTTATTCTATCTTAAAAATCGCTCTACTTCAATTTTAGCCTCCACATTTAACACTTCTCCTTTATTATA
Organism: Thalia democratica; assembly: GCF_965202585.1. Classification (NCBI taxonomy): domain Eukaryota; kingdom Metazoa; phylum Chordata; class Thaliacea; order Salpida; family Salpidae; genus Thalia; species Thalia democratica. The sequence goes on along the minus strand of NW_028140253.1, from coordinate 26,212 downwards.
TTATTTAAACAAAATGTTGCTGTAAGCCAATTATATCATCAATTTTTGCACCAGCGATCTTTGATATGTTGTCCACGGTTGCTTGAACTAGAACTTTTAAGTTCCTTGTTTCGATCAGTTGCAGCTAATTACTGATCCTTAATAGTTTTTGGTAAATCCACTGGTTTGAACTTTACTGATGTGACATTCAAAATCGATATTTTATTTAACTTTCTGAAAATACAATTAGATGTACTTTTACGTTTCAATAATCTTGCAACTTGTTGTTGCTTGAAGTTTCAGTGTACATTTCCAACTCAGTAACTAACTTGTGCTTGTAGTTTTTCTTCCTTTAAATGTCTGGAAGCTACTTTCATTTTGCACTTATTATTTTTTGCATTATTTACCAGCACACTTATGTGTTCTTCTGCCGCCGCTTCTGATTTATATCAGGATGCTCTGATTGCGGAATATTTTCCCGTACTCTTCGTTATTAGCCATTTTTGGAACTTAAATTTTGAGCTTTAGGCAACATTGTCCTTGATGAAAATAATAGTATTCCTGGTTTAATGTTTTTATTTGTTGCCACTGTTTTATTTCAATCACAACTCTTTTTTGTTTTTTGACAATTTACAGACTTGTTATACTTCTTCATATCAGACTCAAGTCAGCAAAAATAGTTTAACTGTGTCTGTTTTTAGTCAGTTGTTTTTTGTAATTTTTTTAATAATTGAAAGGTTCATCTTCATTTTTAGCAGAGACCATATCTTTATTTTCTTGAAGGTTAACAGCTGAATGCTCATCTTCAGGTTTAGCAAGGATGATATCATCACCTCCTTTACTTCAACCTCATAGTCAACGTTTTCTGTAGCATTAAACATTTCCAATATTCTTTCAATATAAAATTTTCTTTTTTAGGATAACTCTAGCTTTGCTTCTTCTAAACATTTTGTTTCGGTCCTTCACAATATTTTTCTGATTTACTTCGTACTCTTTTAAGGTTTAAATCTTGCGATTTTATTTATAAGCGATTAAAATCGATCGTTTTCCACTTTTTGTTGGAGCACTAACCTAATCAAACTCTTTCAGGGTTTATTGAATCAGATTTTATTGCTTCTTGAAGCTAGTATAGCTTTATTTTTACAATTAGTATTTTACTAGAAATTATTTATATTATCATTTATATAAGTCTATTGCAAGTGTAATCATTTTATGCTCAGTGACGGTGTTTTTGTATTGTATTAGAACGTTTTGTACCTAGAAAATTATTGTTTTTTATTTTAGTTGCAAATAAACATTTGTGTGTATTCAAATTTGCACCCGTGTACACTCTTAGCATATAGTTTTACACAGATATTTTTAAAACTAATTAAATTATGTTTAAATAGTACCTTTCAAAGTTTTATAGAATTGTACGATTTTCACTTATTTACAAATAACTTATATTTTACAATAATTAAGACTAAAAAAGTAGTTTAGATTAGATTAAAGGATTCTTCGGATTAAGAAGGCAACAGCTTTTTTACTAACACAGTTATACAAAATTTTGTATTAAAGTAATAATATTCCTTAGATTATTATGAAAAAAAATTTTTTTTTCAAAAATTTTGCTGTTTCAACTTATTGTTCTCTGAAATGTATAAAAATTAAGAAGATTAAGACGAGTTAAAAAAATTGGTTTTAGTTAATTTTGTCTACTTTTTGCTTTATTTAAAACTAAAGCGGTCTAGAAGAAGTTAATCTTTAGTTGTAAATAATCTATTTCATTAACACGTATTAGTGAGAATATTCCCTAGTTTATTTGGCTATACGCTCGCTGTAGATTGAAATTTTATTTAAAAATTATTTAAACTGTTTGCTCGCAATTTTTGCAAGGAATTTTTTCTATCCGAGCCAGAAACCTGTGTTTGCCTCGTAATTGTGAAAGATCAGGCCATGAGTCGGCAGGTTTTTATCGAAAGCAAGTTTTCTTCTAAAAAATTAGTTGCAGGCCGCACTTTTTAAAAAATGTTTGCAGTAGTCAACTTGAAAATTTCAAAAACAAAATTCTGATAAAATAAGCACTAGTAATGAATAAATATAAGGTTTTAGCCTAATTTTAAGTTTTTGCGATAAAAGTGTTTTTAATAAGGTATGTTTTGAGGTAAAAAGTAGCTCGCAGGCTGCAGATTTTGGCTTTTAGGGGTCGCAGTTTGGCGACCGCTCTATCAGACTATGAAAGTTAAAATACATTATTCAATTATAAGAACTACTGTATAGCAAAAATCATGTCAAAAGCACGTATTTTTGGTATCAAAAAGCCAATTTTATTTGAAAAATATATTTTCATGCTAAAAGTATACTGCGGGTCAGGTATTTCTGCTTTGTTTGCCGTATGTTGCTCTAGATAAGTTTACAACAGAAACAGTTATTTTGTAGCTTTTTACTTTGAAGAACAGTAATTTACTGATTTTTTTAAGCGCAATATTAGTATGGTTTTAAATTCTATCATAAATTAAGCTGAATATTTCCACAGTTTTCATATGTTAAAATGAAATTTGGTAAAACTAAATTTTCTTTAAAATATGGGTGTGATGGGTAGGTATGTGTAAATCTTTTTAAACCAATGCTCCAGCATGTTAACAAAAGATCAAGAACTTGAGTTTGAAACAAACAAATACTTTTCTATTTTATTCAGTTTTTGTTTTCATGAAAAATTCATAAACACCACTTTTTTCCTTTTCAATTTATAATAAAATCAGAGATATTACTGAAGAAATAAAAGTGTGTAAACAAAACAAATAGCAGTTGTTCCATACAAATTCCATTATTTATGAAAAAAAGTAAAGTAATTTTAGATACTAGGTTAGTCATTGCAAAAGCATTACCTAAAATCTACATTTAATTTAACAATTGAGCTGTTGATACTAATCAAAGTTCAAAGACAGTCATAAGTTCATTAAAAATTCAATTATAAATGCTTCTAATGTTTTTTCAAATCTTAATATCTCAGCAAAATGTATGTAAAGTTTCAAACGAAAGTAAGTTACTTACTAGAAACAGTTTATCAAAAGTGATGAAAAGCAAACAATTAACAGTATTTTAAGCAATGATGTGCAACTGGTTAAACAAAAAAAAAAATTATTTAATAATTAATGTAAGATTTCGGTAAACATGTTTTTAATGCGTCTCTAAAGCAAAGAGGTTTCATTTACAAAAATAAAACTAATAAATTTTGATAAAATCCTTGTTTTTTTTTTTGTTTTCTTCGTAAAAATAAAGATATGTATATGTGCCATCACCCTTCGACATAGAAAAGTAAGCATTCTAGCAACAAGAAATACGCTTTAATAAAATGACTGAAAACACCTTTAAAGTTCAATCGCTTTATGCTGCAATAAAAGTGCTACTGAAAAGCTAAAAGAAAATAAATACTTTGCAGAGAACGTTGCAGCTATCTCTAAGACATCATATCTTTTAGTTCGCATCATTCAATGCAGTTAAAGTAAAGTCAAAGCGTCATACAGATAAAATATTTATCATTGCATTCAAGCTCTCACATCGATAATTTCAAGAGGAACTTGACAAAAGAATAATGATGTTACCAAATTGCTTATTAAGATGCTACTCGAAATCTTGAAGATAGACAAATAAGGATCGTTGAAACTGTTTTAAAGACATCATAACACCTAGTTGGCAGCAGTTTTATGCAGTTAAAGTTAAATAAGTTTGTAAAAGAATCAATATTAAAAATGATTTTATAATTTAGAAACTTTAATTCATTGCAGATACATGAAATACAAAGAAAAAATGATAATTTTAGTTTAGAAACGTCTTTTTTAAATAGTTACAACATTACTATAACACTTGAGTTAAGCCTGAAGAAATATTAATAACTTTACAAAAACTCTTGAAAAATTAAATAGTTGTTATTGAATTTAAAAGCAAGTTTTATGAAACAAAAGTATTTATATAAAGAGGAGTATATTCTAAAACAAAAGGAATAAACAGCGGTTAAAAATAAAACAAAGGTTTTAGTTTTAAATACTTTACTGAACTTTATTCGAAAAGATAAACAAAAAGAAGTCATTTAAAGTATACTTAACAAAAAATAAATCTAAAACTAGAGGATTAAAAAGGAAAGTCTTGTACTAAATAAATGATCGAGTTGTGATCTTTTAAACCGCCATTCATTACAAAAAAAAAGTTAGAGACTAAATCGTCAACCGTTTATATGTATCCTTTTTTTATCCATAAGATGGAAAAGGAAAACCATCGTTTTTAAAGATAACCTGTTGTTCTTTGTGCGCACAGCTACTGAGGCGGTGCGAACGGCGTCGAATGAAATGGAAAAGGAACTTACAGCTGCCTGAGACCTGATGAAAGGGAAATTTTTTTTCCTAATTTGCAGCAGGTTTCAAATTAAATAAATGACTCAAAGATTAAGACAAGTAGCTCTTAGACAGATTGGCGATTTACTTTGACATAAACAAAACTTACATTCTGAAAGTTAAGCAACTAAGAAAACTTATTTTTCAGGAAAGTAGTTTTCTCATAGTTCATATGAATTTTAAGCTTATGGAGTTTTTTTTATGCATATAAGCTAGTTCTAATTTGTGTTTAACTTGGGCATTTCTTATTATATAGGTAATTCTTTATATAAATTAAAGATAATTTTTGTTCTTCAGCAATTCTAATATCTATTTATTATGTGTTTATTATTGTAATATTATTAAAATTTACCATTTCAAGATATTTAGATTTAAAAATAAACCATTTTTCAACTTAAAATAATAATAAAGATGTGTTAGTATGTTAAAAAAATAAAATTGTATCCAAAATGTAACTTTGAATAAGTATAAACTTAACTTTAATCTTCAAAGTATTACTAGTATTTAAGTATCACAATTTTCTAAGTTATAAGGTTTAAAATTAAATAGCTGCTTAAAAGCCTTTAATATTGTATTTTAACTTTTTGCAGGGTTGCCACACACTCAGGAAATTTTCAAGTTGTAGAAAATCTCAGGAAAACTCATGGAATTTTTACTTTTTTTTCAAACTCAGGGCAGTTTTGATTTTTTCTATAAATTTCATGAAAATTTTGATTTTTTTCTAATTCTCAGGAAAATTATTTTCTAGGTCTAAAATCAAATTTAGTTAACCAAGATTCAAAATTTTGTTCAAAACAGTTAATTTTATTTATTACAAAGTACTAACTTAGAAATGTTTTAGCCTTGTGGCTAGTTCTTCATTATTGTTAGAACTAACATTTTAATTGTTTAATAAATAAAAATGAATTTAGGATTTTAAAAAAAACTCAGGAACTTAGGAAGTTTAAGGTTACTCAGGGAAGTTTCTAGTCACTCAGCGAAGATTTTTTAACCCAAGGAGTGGCAACCCTGTTTTAGTAAATGTAAGGCAAAACAAATAAAGTTTAACGATAAATAAACATCTGACTGATGTTAGTTTATTCAGTATTAAGTTTTTACTTGATCAACCTGTTTACATAGCTATTTGGTAAATTTTAAATAAATATAATGTGTTTATTTTATTAATATAATTTTTAAATTATAAAGAAGTTAAAAAAGTAACTAGAAGTCTTGAAACATTTGTTTTAACTAGTCATTTAAAATAGTAAGCATAAAAGATGATGATATAGAACAGGGTTTCCCAAAGTAGGCCAAGTTGGTTCTTTGGGGGCCACGAGCAGCAAAGGGGTAAGAGAAGACGTCAGGAGCAGTTAAGGAACTACAGAGGGCATGAGGCCATAAAATGAAACTTACAATAGATGTTCTCGAGTTGCAGATGAAGGATCAAGTAGAGCAAAAAAAAGTGTTAGGTGTTTTTTATGGTAGTTTAGAAGCTTACTTTAGATATTCTCGAGTTGCAGATGAAGAGCAGAAATAAAAATGTTTTAGGTATTTTTTATGGTAGGTTATAAGAAATCTTGTTGAAGGGGGACTTGCCTTTTTTAGTTTCTTAAAAGGGGAACACTTTGAAAAAAAGTTTTGGAAAGCCTGATGTAGAATATTTTTAGTGTGATATCGTAAAATTCACTTGCTTAATAAAACAACACTAGATATATTTCAATTAAAGAGTTTATTAATATATAAGACATTATGATAAGTTTTGTATAAATTTAAACTATATTTGAAGTTATATTGTATATTTACTCAAGTATTATCAGATAAAAGTTATGACATTTTATTGCAGATTCAGGCTCACATTAACAAGTGTTTTCATAATTGCTCTTTTAATAACTGAAGTATTACAATTTTGCCGTTCATCAAAACTAATTATATCATTTTAAAAACAATTTTGGTTATATTGTACAACCATTTTTATCACTTATCATATTATATTAGTAGTTTTAACATAACATGAGTTTATTCAAATTTAAAATTTGTAGTTTTTAATTTAATATTTGAGATTTTGTAAAACATTATGTTAAAGATGTTTTCTCAATAGTTTTTACCATCACAATGATATTAAACATTATTTTATAAAATATTTTATTTTATACCTAGAACTGTTTTAAAAAAAAAGTTTAAAAATTACAAACATACTTAAGTACGGGTGTTTTAGTAACTATAGTTCTTTTTGTTTATTTTTTATTTATTTTTTGTGTTGTCATAGTCTTATTAGTTTTACGCTTTATACTTTGCATTGAATTTAAGTTACTTTTTGAAATATTACTCCTTTAAAAATTTTGTTAGTCCTCAACTAGTCAAAGTATAAATTTTTATGCAATCGTAAAAAATAAATGACCATATTTGTTTAGACTACTTACTACTAACTTACAAAATTACTTACTTACATACTTATTGCTGTACATATTAAAGCTGAACATAAAAAACTGAACAGATTTATTGAACATATTTTTTTATATCGTTATAATTTTACATAGTAATGACTAAAAAGTTCAACTGCAGCTGTAGCCGACAACAAAACTGTTTTCCGATATAACATCTGTATAGTTTCATTTTGAGATTTCAACCAGTTAATACTGTAATTATTGTACAAAACAAATAGAAGTGTTTTATTTTTCTGTTTTTTATTTTAACCTTACTCCATTGAAGCTTAAAATTGTTTATCATAAAGCTTAGCTAATAAAAAAATTCACATAACTATAATTTTATTTACTGAAGGAAAAAAAAATTAAATATTATAAAACAGAGAGTTTTAGTTTAAGAAAAATTAGTTAAACTGTATATTTTTATATGTTTTAGACAAATTAATAATCTTACCTTACCAAAATGGAAGATGAAAATGCTGTGGCAAACAACCAAAATGACTTACCGCTAAGGGAACAACGTTTGTTGCGAGATGAAATTAGAAGATTTCGGGAACATCTACAAGAACTTGAACTAGAACTAATACTAGAACTTGAACGAGATATTGCGATCTTGAGTGAAGCACCTCAAACAGGTTTGACATCCGAAAGAATTGAAAAATTTCAGTGTTTTCATGCAGGCGAGTCTATGGTCGGTGAACAGTGTCTGGTATGTCTTGTTGATTTGATAGTCGGGAAGCAAATGGTTCGTTTGGATTGTCATATTGACCATTATTTGTGCAAAACGTGTGCACTTGGTTGGTTTAAACAGCACAACACGTGTCCTACTTGTAGGCATGGGTTTGAATAAAGCTGTGGATATGTTTTGTTATTATAACTAATTGAACAATAAATTATTTACTTAAGCTGAAAATTGTCTTAATTTTTATGTTTTAACAAATAGTTTTTGTTGTAACTTTAATTTACTAAAACTGTTTTTTTTTGTCTGAAACTTAATTAAGTAAATAAAACTAGTATAGGTTTCTTACAAAACAGTTAGTTGTGTGTAAATCAAGGTTCCTGAAATTAAACAATATCGCCTAGAATTGGAAATTTCGGTTATCAGGGGAAATAACTTGTAAAATAGCTGAATAATAGAAGTGTACCTAGCATAAAGTGTCGAACGTTATTTAAGATTCTAAAAAGTGAAAAAAAAAGTAATTAGAAAACTCTGACGCAGCGTTGACAGAATTCTAATGAGTTGCTATGACAACCAGGGGCGTTGCGTGGGGTGGCACACTGAAACTTTTGTTCCTCGTAGTTTTACAAATAGGAGAAAAATTAGTTTCTATTACAGATTATTTGCCTCTTTAATTAAACTACTAATAAAATTAAATAAATTTTTAGTTCTCATATTTGATCTTCAGATTAAAGTAAAATAAGAGCTGCATACTCAATCTGCGTCAGCTTCATTCTAAACACTAACAAGATTTCCTACAAAAAATTTTTGAAAAGCTAATTTTTGGAGCTGCATTGAACTGCAGCACTGTATGCGTTTGAAAATTAGTTTAGAAAAATATGCAATAAAAACTGTACTGATTGTAAATAAACTGGATATACTAAATATAATAATTACACTTTGAGTTGAATTTTGCTAGATAAAAACCCAGTGGTCACGTATATATAACAACAATGTAACTATCAAAGCCAAAAGTTATAAGAAGTTCTTAAAAAGCATTATTGTTAAAAACTACAAAACTTAATAATTTTGTGTGTGTTTTATTGATAATTGCTTCGTTTCAGAAATTGTTCATAAAAAATAGATCATATTTTTCACATCATTATTTCTTTATTTCAGATTAAGTTAAAGAAAAAATAAAATAAAGGCAACCTACTTTATTTACATACAACACTTGGATTTTTTTTAAGGTTAATTTGTTTTCTTTTTTGATAGTTTCACTGTTTAAATAAGCAAAATGTAACTAACAACCTACATGCAAATTTTAAATGTGTTTAACTGTATTAAAAGTACAAATTGTGTACAAAAACACCTTTCAAACATTAAAAACTCTCGTTATAAATAAGTTTGGCATTCACCTAGTTGATTATTTTTTTGTAAAAAGTAAGGAAAAAGTTAAAACAACTTTTTATTAATTGATTTCATGAGGGGGTTGAGTGGTGATTATTTTTTTGAAGTTTTATTATACTATTATATATATATTATTATATTGTAAAGCTTTAGCTAGCCTACAAAATTATTTAACAGAATTTTAAAATTTAAATTAACCTTTAAGAGAATGCCAGTCAAAATAAGAATATCTTACTTGAGTGAAAACAAAGCTAGGCAATATAAAAAAAGTTAGTTAAAAATTAAAAATAATACCTTAATAAAGCTTCAATGTATAAAACATCAAATGAAAATAATACATGCACGTTAGAAAAAAAGTTTTTATGTTAATAAGTAGCTTAAGGTTCAAGAAATATATTAAAACTTGTCCAAAAGTTTTGAAAAAATATTCAAACAAACCTATGTCAACATAAGTTGTCAAAAAACTTCATATTTTGCCTTAATAGTTTAAACAATTACTTAATAAGAAGTTAGCATAAAATAAAGTAAAATTTATTATAAAAATTTTAATATATATTTTTGCACAACTTTTATTATGTACGTAACTCGACTCTATCCTAAGCGGTTAGACACAACAATATAAATTGGAACTTTTTGTTTTTACGTTATTCGTTGATTTTAAATAACGTATAATGTGTTTAAAGTTTTTTTTTTCTTTTGTTACACTAAACAGTGACTGAGAAAATACTTTGCCTGATTATTAACACTTTGTGAAATATCACAGGAACTTTATTTTATCTTTGATGCTTTACGACTAACAGTGAAAAGTTTGTTTTTTCATAACTTGAGTAATAATAATCGTTTAATACGATAAACTGTTTTTATTACAGCTTTTTGTTATAGTAATTTCTTAAGTTTTTTATCTTAGTCTTGTTTGTAAATAACATAGTAAATTAATGAAAATAAAGGTATACTTACTTAAAAAAAAAGTATGTATTACACATTTCCGTTATTTTAGTTTGTGGATTTTTTTTAGAATTTTAGTTTACACTTAGTGTCGACTGCAGTTTATAAAGCTCGTTCTGACTACATTACACTACAATTTTATAAAGGTTTTTTTCTGACAGGGTTTGAAAGTAGGTATTTTTTTTAAGTATGTATTATACTTTTAAGTTTATATTAAGTATCATTTTGAAGAACTTTACTTTACACTTAGTGTCGACTGCAGTTTATAAAGCTCGTTCTGACTACACTACAATTTTATAAAGTGTTTTCTGACAGGGTATTTTGTGAGTAGGTTTTTAAACTGCTGATATTACAACTTTAATTTCGACGAAGTTTGAATTATTATAAAGTTTTATAATAAGTACTTTTAAAAGAGCTTCCGTGTTCGAAGACGGATACAATTCTTTATTTATTTTAGTTTCAATAAAGTATTTTAAGAAAAGTTCTTGATGTTAATTTCAACTGTGCATCTACAAATGGTAATTGAAAAGAATGAATCACTCAAAGTTAAAAAAAAACTATTAAAGTTTATAAATAAAAAGCTGCACTATATGAAATTATAAACTAAAAGGAAATTTAATAAAATGAAATAACTAGTTTTTGATACATTTGAATCTCGACGAAAATACACTTATTAAATACATCTAAAAGATGCAATTTATTTAACTTTTTTTTGTTAGGAAATAAATTAGAGTAACACTCCATACAAAATTGTAATTTGAAGTGTTGCAGTTCTTTTTTCGAAATTTATGACAAGATTAATCCAGATTATTAAATGCAACTATTAAAGACAGATAGGTGTTATAAAAAAAATACAAATTAACTGTATAAAGTTTTAAACTATAGTTATTAAACATATATACTGTATTATTAAACGAATATACTGTAATGTTATTTTTTATACAGTTAATTCAATTAACTTCTAGCAAATAGTCTAGAATTAACGATAGTTTTCATCAATAGATTGTTATTAACGTAATTAAATCCTTGTAAATAGTATAAGCTATTAAGTTAAGATTAAATTAAATTAAAGTTGGAAAACTGAGATTAACACAGCAAAAATTTACGGCCGACGATATAACTTTCAGCTATAAATATACGTTTGAAAATAAAAATATTTTAAGTTATTTAAGTTTAATTTTACAATTAGGCTTTCTATTTATCGAACAGTAATTATTAGTGCTTTGTTATTGCTTACTTTATCACTTTTTTGGTTTGAAATGTTTTTTTTTATGATTAATAACATTACAAACAACAGCGGCCCGCAATATATTTTTCTGTACAATGCAGCATGCTAGCTACTTTTTCTAATAAAACTGGCCCGCGACTTATAAAAGTCAATCCCTGTATTATTATTTAAAACTAATTTAAAAAGAATGTAATACACAAAACTGTTATAGATAAATTAGTAGGTAGTTTTCAAATTCATACTGTAGATTTTTTCAGAAAAATTAATACCAAAGCATAGTGACGTAACTATCAAAAAGCTTAACTTGCAACTCAGTTTTCTAAACAACTTGTTTATTGTAAACTTGCAGGCAAATTTGTTGGATTTTCTTTTTATTCTGTAGAAATTTACCTTAATATAAAACCAATAGTTAACGGCTCTAAGAAATTTTACTCATCTTGGCAGTTCGTAGGGAGCTATTTCGAATATTTGTCTTTAGAATGAATACTGCTGCTTATATTTTATATAAATATTTTAAATAAAGACTTTATTTCTACTTATCAAAGTCAAACATTGCTTTACGAGAAAAAAGCATCAAATTATATTCTTAGAGTACCATAGCATCTTCTCTAAAATCAAGTGCAGAAGTGTAGGCAAATTAAACTAAAAGCAATGTGAAAACTTTTCAAAGTTGGTTCTTGTTTTAGATTTAGGAACTTTTACTTCTTGATATACTATTATTGCATACAATTTGTAACTCAAGCTTATTAGTTACTTTAAAATGCTTTTCATCTCATTTTCCTTTTTGTATCTAAGCACATGTTGCAGACTTTGGTGACTTTTATTAGTTTATTGTTTTCAAAAGTTTCTAAGAAACCTTTCATTCTGTTCTTTAATGATAAACTTTTAAACTTTATTTAATTTTTATTTAATCTACATGCTTTTTTATAAACTCTTTGCTAGAAGTTTATTAAATACTGAGACTAAAACTTGATAAAACTTTAGTCATCTTCATTAATTGCTTCAAGGTAAACAGTCTTATTCAGCAAAAATCTTCTTTTGCATTCTTCAAACATAAAAGTATACTCTTTTCAAAAATTTCGTTCATTGAACACTGTGCAGCTGATACAACTACACTTTTGTTTTTGCAACTAAATTCCAAACTTAATTTATCATAAATTTTATTTTAATTTTGCATTTGTTCATCTTTTAATGACTTGTTCTTGCTTTGTACCATTTCCAGATTCTAAGCTTGTATTTAGAGCAAGAAACATTGGAATAATAAGAGCAAGTACTTTGTCTTTTACGAATAAGAAAACATGTTTAGAAAATTTTACTTCTTCAGTTAAACAATCAATAAGCTTGAATACTAATAACTAAGCTTGTCATGAAGGGACTTTTCTTCAACCAGTTGTTTTTTTAGTGTGGTTATGAAGTCGCATTCTTCTATTTTGCCATTCTCGGTTTGCCTCTTTGATTGAGTGTTCATGATTATTAAACACTTTACTAATTTTTCTTGTTTTAACAAGAGAAAACTATCTCGATGAATTCACCTGTGGCTAGCGTTTTTTTGATTTACTTGCTTTTAATAAGCAGCTTCTTGCTTTCATTTTCTTTACTTAGCAGTTAATTTAGAGTTTTTGCTTTTTTAGCTCCTTTAAAACCGAAGATCTTTGTACTGGTATTATATAGTCATATTATATTATATACTATTATTATTTACTATTATTATTATATACTATTTTTATATTGTATATATACTCTTTATGTGATAAACAGGACCGAACTTAAAAAGCTGACAACATTTTACTATTTGCATTTTGTAGAAGTCGATTCGTTCTTCTTATTTTTTTCTAATCAACTTTTGACTACTGATTGTTGGCATTTCAGTCTTAAATTTACATTTCCTGCTTGCACAGTTTTGTGTTCAAATTTCATTCAAGCTGTTGCTTAGTTTTCAAAGTATCCTTTAACTAAAAAATTTCTAATTGCATTTTTCAACTCACAGCTGCAATTTTTACACTCAGCAATCTTACTTTCGGTATAATTCTTTTCTAGCTCTTTTATAAGTTTGAGCTGATCGCTGGGCCTGAAAAGTTAGTCTTGGCTTCCGCGTGCGGCCAGTTGCTCTTCGGGGGTGATCTTATTTTAGGGGAGACTGTTTTTGTTGTCTTTACCAGCAAACCTATATATATACATTGTCGACCGCACCAAAACAAAAACATTGTTTAATTTTTTGAATTGTTTCCATCCTTAATTTTTTTTTTATTGGGACATTCTTCTCCTCTTTTGTTGTTTTTCAACCAAAGCTAATTCTTTTATTTATTGAGCTTTTCTACTTAGCTTGGGACATGACTGCCATCTTTTTCTTTAGATTACTTTTTGCTTTAACCACCACCGAGTTTTTTAATTTTTTATCAAAGTCTTCTTGCAGCTTAACAAGAGCAGATATTTTACGCTGGAGGTTTTCAATCACCTCTTTAGTTTAACCACATTCCATTTTACAACTTTTGTTTTTAATACAGCCATTTTCTCTTTCTATTGTTCTCTAACATTTTCATTCTTGCAACTTTTATGGCTCATCAATTTGTTAATAAACTTAGCTATAACAACTTCCCTCATCAATACATCAACTTCACTCTTCGCCTCCAAATTCAACATTTCAAATTTATCGCACTTTTTAAGCAAAAAGTCGTTCTTTAAAACAACTTTGTCGTTGGTCCTTTCAACCGTTTTGCATTTATCATTCAGTTCTTTTACTTAATTTTAAACTAAGTAGTCTTTAAGCTGAGATTTGTAGTAAAACGAACACTTGTTTTTAAAAAGACTAAGTTTAGAACATTACATTCTTTTCAAGGGTCACAATCGTTGCTTCCTTTTCTGCTAGTTTTGGTTTCATCTCCCTAATCTGGCACCAACCAGCTCCTGTTGAACTACTTGAAGCTCCTCAGCGTTTATTTCGTTTGCGATTGCCCGCATCGCCAGCTTTACCTGGTTCTTACTGTTGTCTGCCACTGCAGCAGACAGGGCGGACTGTTTTGCAGCCAGATCTTCTTTGCATTGTTGGAGATTGCCGGTAGTCGAAATCTCTTTCTACAGCTCTTACGGCGAGCTATCGTCCTGAATTCTAAACTTCTCGTTTTTTATACTAATTTGTTGTTTTAAAAAGCTGATTTTTTCAATAAACGCATTCCTTTTGTTTTGAGGAAAGTAATGGCTTCTGGTCATCATTTCGTACCGAAGAGAAAATTATTCTTCATTTTATTTTTGAGGACTATTTAGAATGTAGTATATTTAATATTTTTAGAAATCGCTCAACTTCAGTTTTAGCCTCCGCATTCAATATTTCTTCTAACCAAAATATATCATCAATTCTTTCATCAGCGATCTTTTCCATGTTGTCCACGGTGGCTTGAACTAGAACTTCTAAGTTCCTTGTCTCGATCAGTTGCAACTGATTACTGATCCTTAATAGTTCTTTGGTAAATCCAAAGAGCTTTTGCTGATTAACGTTCAAAACTGATATTTTATTTCAGTTTATTTAACTTTCTTCAAATATAATTAGATGTACTGTTACATTTCAATACTCTTGCAATTTGTTGTTGCTTGAAGTTTCAGTATACAGTTCCAACTCAGTAACTAACTTGTGCTTGTAGTTTTTCTTTCTTCAAATGTCTGGAAGTTACTTCATTTTACACTTATTATTTTTGTATTATTTACCAGCACACTTATGTGTTCTTCTGCCGGCACTTTTGATTTATATCAGGATGCTCTGATTGCGGAAATTTTTTTCGTACATTTGTTACTAGTCTTTTTTGGGACTTAAATTTTGAGCTTTAGGCAATATTGTCCTTGATGAAAATAATGGTATTCCTGGTTTAATGTTTTTATTCATTGCCACTGTTTTATTTCAATCACAACTCTATTTTGTTTTTTGATAATTTACAGACTTGTTATACTTCTTCATACTAAACTCTAGTCAACAAAACTAGTGTAACTATGTCTGTTTTAGTCAGTTTTTTAGAAACTTTACAACCAAAGGGTCATTGTATTTACATTCATAGCTTCATTTTTATAACATTTTTTTGAGATGCATGTCTATTTAATACAGAAAAACAATATTTTTCTTTAAAATAAAAATGAAGTTTTTCATACGATTGTAACAACTATTTTGACTTTTTTATGAAAGATCTTGTTTTTTGTACCTAAAAATTAATTGTTATTAGAATTTTAGTTTTGAATGAAAACTTATCTGAACGTTTTGTCAAGCTTTTAAAAATTCAAATAAAAGCGCTAAGAACCAAAATGTTTTACTATATTGTTCTTTATATAGATGTTTGTCTTAAAGACCTGCTTTTTCTTCATTAGTATATTGCTTTGTAAACTAATTTTACAAACATTACTTATCAAGTGCAACAATTGAAATTTATTTTTGTCATTGTTTTCTAAACGTAGTTTCTTTTATGCTAATGTTTGTTCTTTAACTCTAATTCATTTTAAAGGTTACAATAGATTCCATGACATAAGAAACATACTACTTACATTTTTAAAAGTTAAATACTTGCCACTCATACACAATACTAATTATAAGTTTCAAGTAGCTTTATTGGAATAGTAAGATTTATTTCGATTTTGAGGTTATAAGTACAAAATAGTTCATATTGTCTATGGAAAGTTTTCTTAAAAACAGAAACATTTTTACAACTTTAAAGACATCATAATACCTAGTTTGTATCATTTTTATGAAGTTTTACAGGAATCTAAGTTGTTTTCTTCAAGTTTTTTAACAGCACCTAAATGATGTTACGACTTTTTAAGGTTTTTTTTAAAGTCTACTTTGCTGAAATATGTTTTTGCTTTTTGAGCACTGAAATTCTATTTTGGGACTCGATTGCAATAAAGAAAAATTTTTAAGAAAAAAATTAATGACAGACTACGTGCTGAACTAACTCTAAACGCTACTTAAAACACTATTTTGTTTATTTTAATTTACATTATTGCTTATAATTCGAGATTTACTAATAGTATTAACTAATTTAATTACTGTTTTTAGAACCTAGATGAGTTTCTAACAAAACTTCTTCGCCACTTTTTGTACAGAACTTAAAAACTAAAATAAAGAAAAATAATCTGATAATAGTTTATATAATTTTTTAGTGGATTTGTTATTGTTTAACAGCAATGAATAATATCAACAAATTCATTGTTTTTTTTTTGCTTAACCATCTTAGTATGTAGAAGTACTCTACTTTTAATTTTTTTTATATATACTTATATTTATTTGCTAATTACATTGTGCTAGTTTTATTATGGTTTAAAACTTTCATTAAAATAGTCTTTAAAAACTCAAGTTTTTATAAAATTTGTATTTTTAAGCTATTTTCAAAAGAGTTTCATGACTAAATGAGTTATAAAACTTACTTTTATTTTAATAAAATTTTTATGTAATTGTTTAAAATATAAGATTTATCACAATAAGTTAATCTCTGCTTTAGTAAACATTTTGAGTTTTTAATTACTTTTAAATAATTTAAAAAGCTATTTCACACTAAATAAAGTATTTAACTAAAAACTGAATATGTTCCTAAGTTTTAAAAAAAGTTAATGTGAATTATTAATAACTAATTGAAGTTAGAATGAATTAACTTTGTTAAAAAATATTTATTTACATAAGTTGTTTATAAGAAATATAGTTAAACAAAAAGGTTACAAGCATATTTAAAACATTCATTGCTGATTATTGACAACTTTTAGTAAAAAGCGAAACAGTTTGTTATTTAAGTATTTTATATTTTGAATTAGTCTGTGGGAACTACAGTATAACAAAGTTGTTTTGTAAACACTTGTTTTGTATTTTGAAAACAAGTTTGATTGACATTAATAATAAACTCATCAGGGACGTATCATTAATCGGTTTAAATTATAATAGTTTGGATATTGTTAGATAAGCTAAAAAACGTATAATTTTTTATTAATAGTTAGTCAGAAAAGTTTAAGCTTTTTCGTTAGTAGTTTATAACTATTTTTACAGAGTATAAACAAATATTAGTAGTATTAGTTAAAAGCTAATTGGATTGTTTGGTTATACTTTAAATTTCAAACGGTAAAGGTTTATACTGCATCTAAATAAAAGTTTAGTTTTTTTTTTATAGATTCTGTTTAAAAAAGTATAAAACAGTTTTGGAAGCATAATGTATTTTTTTGTTCAAATTTGTTTTAATAATTAGTCTTAAAACGTCCAAACAATAACTTTTTAACTAAGTGATACACAATTTGAGCAAAAAAATATTTCTTTAAAAATATTATAAATAATTGTTTTACGATGAGATCTATTAATTTTTTTTAATATAGCAAGCTTTTTTTTTTAATATATAACAGATGTTAAATTAAATATCCGTTCATAACAAGGTAATACACCGGTGCTATCAGATCAATACAATTTATTCAAAAAAACCCATTATGAATTTAAATATATTTTTTTCCCTTCAACTACAGCGACAAAAAACAATAAGTATTCAAAGTATTGAGAAATATTTATCTGACAGACATTCTAAACGGAAAAGAAAGTTATTTTCGTACAATAGTAAAAAACGTTTGATAGTTCAAAAGTGTAGCAAAACTTTTTCTTTTTTAGATGTTTATTCTCTTGGGAGACTTTGTTAATATCAACAAGTTTAGTTTTAACGATGCTAATTGTTGACAGATTAGTTATTAACTAAATAAGTTTGTTGCTTTGCGCGATTTATTTAAAACTTGATTTTATTTTTGTTTTTAGGTGCTATCTTTTTATTCTTTCATTGTAGTCTTTGTATTTTTAATTGAAATTTAGCTTCAAAAAGCACACAAATAAGTTAATAGTAAATTGTTTTAAATGAAAAAGATTTAAGCAGTAGAATGTAATTTGAAAACGTTTTTAAAGTTTTGGTTCGTAGTTCCTAGCAAGCTGAAAAATATTTTAACCTGATTACAAATTTGGTAATATTGTTTGATTATAGTTTTAATATCTTTACTTGTTCGTTTTATTTTTAGTTTTTAATGTACTCTAATAAAATTGGTTGCTTAATTTAATGTAAAAGTAAGAACTGTATTTTATTGTATATAACTAAGTTGGACAGAGTAAAACTACTTTCTTAATACATTCAATAAAAATATGAATAAACGCTATAAAAAAAATAATGTGCTTAAAAGTCGAATTTTTATTACATTTCGAAGTTCTACTTAGCAACAATAAGTTCACATACAAATATGAAAAATTTCAGAAGTATTTAAATAGACGAAAATATTCAAACTGCGGCAAACACTTAAAGGTAAAAGTGCTTAACTTTGAAAAAGTTTTATTTTTATTATTTCAAGCTGTACTTCGGTTTTTGAAACTTTTTCCTAGCTGTTCGAGTAGTAAAAAAAATGTTTTTTGTTGAGCATCGTTTCTGCTAAAAAAATTCTTTGAACTTTTTGACAGCTTACTTTATTGTTAATATTATTTTTAGAAACAGGTTTCCAAAAACATATACAATTTTGCTAACAACAAAATAAAGCATTTTTAATACAAAAGTATAGCAAACTACTGTCTAAATATTTTTTTTAAGCTTTTATTTAGTTTAGCTTTTGAAGAGTAGCAAGCGAAAGAAGTTACAGTTTAGTTAAAACTTAATGTTTTATTATAATTTTTAACTAATTATACGGCAGCTTAGTATATTTATATAAATTCTGTTTTATGTAAAATTCAATCTCCACAAAAAATGGAAAAAAATCCATTTAAAGTTTAATAAGCACATAAACTTTATTAATAACTATACTATACATTTAATTGACCTTTGTACTGAACTCTGCTGATAACAAGAATTAATTTTGTTATAAAAGCAAAAGTTAAAAGTTAAACTCGTAAGATAGTTCGTTTTATTTGCTTTGTAGTTATAAATAATAAGTTAGTTCTTTATTTGCTTAAAATAGGAAATAGATGCAAACTAGTTGAGTTAATGTTAAACTAAACCTAATTTTTGTTTACATATTTGTATGTGGTGTTAATAAAAAGTAAACGTTTGTCAGCTTACTTTCTAACTTTAAGTTCGTGACAATAAAACCGTTATCAAGTTAAGAATCGGAAAGGTGTTTTGCAATAACTTTTTTAAGTTTTTCAAAGTAACAAATAAATCTTGGCTATCAATAAATTTCAGCGTTTAATAACTTTTTAATAAGTTTGATAAAGTACTTTTTATAATGATTTAACAATTTAAGTTGAAAAAGTTTAAATTTTAAGCTTATCTTGTTTATATTTTTGTAGTTTTTTGATGTTTTAACAGTTTTTTAAAAGTATTTATTTACTAACTTTGTTCACTGTTAAACTCTACTTCTATAATAACCAATATGGTTTTAAAGTTTAAAGTTTTTATTAAAGTTAAAATTTTATTTTCACAACTAAAATTTAATATGATAAAACCTTTAAATATTAAAAAGAATTTAAAAGGTTGAATAAATCTAAATTGCGATAAAAACTTAAAGCTAAAATTGCTTAGCTTTAAAAAGTTAAAATAATTATTTTTACTTTGATCTAATTATGTATATTTATTTATTCGTATTTATAATTTTTCACGAGTCTTAGAAATAAAAAGATGTTTAAGTTCAAAATTTTATTGCGGTTATTTTGATAACTTGCATAATTTTCATTTCACTTTTACTATTTCTATGGCTCAAAATGAAAATTCTACTGAGAAAAAAAGCTTTGAGTCAGTTTGTTTTAGTTTAGTTTTTTAAAGACACAGTAGTTTAAATTTAGTCAAAACTAGTTTATTTTTATTAAAAACCAAGAATTTTTTCAAGTAAGTATTTCTCTATAATTTTTTTAACTGGACAAAAATTCAAAAATCAAGAAACACACTCATTAAAAAAGTTGAATAGTTTTTATATTCATTAAATAACATTTGTACCAAGTATCATTGATCTCAATACAATTTTATATAACATTTTTTTATTGAAGGTAAAGTATTTACCTCAGTTGCTAATCATTATTCATTATTTTAATTTGTTCTGAAGTTAGCAACATTAAGCAAATTATCTATTGTTTTGCAAATGACGGTTAAAAGCTATTTAATAATTCAGTTTATTGAAAGATATAATAAGTTTGATTTAATTCTTTTGCATTTGATAATAATGAAATTTAGATGAAGTTATGTTTTATAACTTAAAAATAAGACATTATTTATATAAAATCAACAACGTGGTTTAAATAAACTATACTAGTTATTTTTTCGTTTTGTTTGTTTTTTCAGCTTGTTATAGTATGCTACAGTTAATTTTTTTTTTAATCTGATGCAAAGTTACATCAGCTTTCACTGAGTGAAATAAAAGATTAAGCATTATTTTACAAGTTTGTAAAAATTTTTACCTGACAGATGTTAATATGAAGAGAAAAATTTCACTCATAATCATTAAAGCATGACGTGAATAGTTATTTTTTGTAACAGTTTTTAACATAACTGTTATAACTTTCAGCTAGTACACAACTTTTAAGTGGTTTTAAAATTTCTTATTTTTAAAACAGTTTGAGCGGTCAACTTTTTAGTTTAAACTTATTTTTTACATTTATTTTTGTTTATTTAAGTTTGTTGCAAGGTTGTTTATTAAAAGGTTGTTTTTTTACTTTAAACAAGCTTTAACATTATAAATTTTGTAGTTTAACTTATGTTATTGTTTGGTCTTCAAAACTTCAAAAATAGTTTTTAGTATAAACTTTTATTTTTACAAATTGAACTAAGAACTATGTTCTTTTTGTTCAAACATTAGTTTTGTTATAGATCTAAAATACAACTAAAACTTGTTATAGGTTCTTGTTTAAAATAAAACAATGATATTTTGTTTTATAACACACAGTTTAAACCTTATACACTGTATGTTTTGTTTTTTGTATTTGTTATTAAATTTTACCCATATTAAGTTGCTTAATACTTTTACTATTAAAAACTCACAGTTTAAATGTGTTTTTGTTATAGAATTTATTTCAAAAAGCTGCAATTAGATATGTATGATTTTATTTTTGATATTTTTTGTTATTTCAATATTATTAAACATTGCTGTTTAAATTTGTTTTGTATAAATTACAGCTTTTAAAAGTTGCCACTCCAACTAATACTTTTCTTAAAAGTTTGTTTAGTTATTTGTTTTATTAATTTTTGTGTGTAGAAATAGTTTTAAAAGTTTAATATTGTTAAAATTTAAATATTAATTTTAAAGTAGTTAATGTTAAAATAAAACATATTTCAGATTTGTTCCTACAAAAGTCAATGCTATTATTTAAAGAACTAGTACTTAAACTTAAATTTAATTAAGTTTTTTAACTTAATTAGCTAACTACACCTAGTTAAATATTCTCAAGTTTCGTGTTAAAAGTAATTAGGTTATTAAATTAGTTATTTTTTCAACACTATACAATTTTTACTTTTAGCATATTGGTTGGAGCATTAACAGTCAGTATATTTGTAACGTAGTTTTGAAATTTTTAAAGTAGGAAAGTTTGAAATATTAAGTTTTAAAGTTTTTGTTTTATGATTTTAAAAAAATCAAGCCATAAAGTTTACTTAATTTTAAGTACATATAAAAAAAAAAAAGAAAAACATATAATGTTACTAAACTTTGGTTTTCTTATTTTAGTAGTCTAACAACTAAAATCTGCTATTCACAAAGATTTTATTAAAAACTGTAATTTAATCTTGTTTTGTTTACTAAGAATAAAAGACTTAAGTTATATTGTTTTAGTTTTAATAGTTTAAGAAAAAAGTTAGTTTTGGTTTAAAAAGTGAGTTTCAAAGATAAACTTCATTAAATCAGTGTTATTTACTGCTAAAACTTTAATTATAGGTAAGGTTGGTTTAATCTAGCATTATTGTTGTTATAGTTTAGTAGTATATAGAAATAAAAAAGTTTAATGACTAGGCTAAAGTTTTTACGTACAAAGTTTTAAACTTATAAACAAGTCTGTTTGAAAAAATGTTATGATTTAGTTAATGTATAGTTCAAAGTTTTAAAACTTTTGACCAAAATTTATCATAACTAGATATAAATCATAGCTTATTAATTATTATTACCTTTTACCTAAAACAATACTTTCAACTTTTTAAAGATTTTAAAATAGTATAGGTTTTTGATATGTTCTGTTAAATTTATGGCTTATTAGTCTTAGAAAAATAGATTGGAAATACTAAACGAGTTAACTGACTAATTGGCGCCAAGAAAATATTAGAGCAAATTAAAAGTTTAAACTGCTGCCAATTTAATAATTTTATAGCAATATTTTAAAAGTTAATAAGGTTAAGATAGAAAGTGTTTGTTTGTTTTTGAATTTTGTAATGTTTATCTTTTTGATTTTTTTTATTATATTTGTGTTTTGAAAGCAAGTTTAATGCATGTTGAAAAAAACTACCACAACAAGTTTCAGTCAGTTTTAACGTTTAAATTTCAGAAATAATAAGTATTTCAAAAATCTAAAATTCTTAATAAACCTTATCTTTTTTGTATTATATTGCACTGAATATTTAAGAATATTTATAAAGTGTAACCAACAATTGAAACAATTTTAAGCACTGAATGTTTTATTTAATTGCAGCAGCTTATTAGTGTTAAAAAATAATTGGAAATACTTAACAAGTTAACTGACTAAATGGTTTATATTTTAGTATGAGTAGAAAAGACCTATTTAATTGAAAAAAAGTCAGAATTTCACTTTCAAAATAAAAAAGTTTTCAACTTTACATTGAAAATTTTTTGTAGATATTATACTGCTGAGGAAAATTTTATACTAATTTTTTTAGTTTTATGTTTTACATATCAAAAACATGTTTTTTTTTTTGATTTAAGCTTAAGGTGTAATTAAAATCTGTTATATAAAAGAAAATTCGCGTAAATTTTTCACCTCAATAATAAATGACAGTTTAAGGTTATTATTTATTTTTCAACTTCTTATTGTACAGTTTACAAAAAAGTATAAACTAGTTATGCTTTTATAACTGATAGCATTTGATCCTGACATTATTATTTTCATATAACAATTTTTCTTTAAATTTTTTTATTCATTTAAATAAACTATTAAAATTATCTTAATATTACCGGGGCTAACTTTGTTTAAATATCGCAGTTTAATTTGAAGTTTTTAAATTTATTGTATTTAAAAAGTACAAATGGCTTAAACAGCATTATGAGTTTAAAAAAGTTTAAAATGTTTAAATGTTAAAAGCTAACAAGTAGTTAAGCATCTATTTTATTAAAACTGAGTTATCTTAAGTTAAAAAAGTTATTATTTTACTGTTAACATTTAAAAAATTTTATAATAATTGTTCATTTAAACTTAATTACAGTACTGTTATTTTGTTTTTTTAATTTGTTCACAATAATAATTTCATTTTTTTCTAGAGTGTTTATTCTAAGGTGATTTTTACCTATCATAAAAGTAAATTTTTGTTTTCTCTATTGTAGGATAAAATAATAAACTAGTACAAAAATAAAGATCTTTGTTTTAGTTTCTTAAACAAACCTTCGTGTGTACATATGCTTTTTCAATTATGTTTGTAACAAATATTTTATAGAGTCTTTAGAGTTTAATTTCCACATATGTAAAATAGTTGTTTAAGAGTTTTTGTAATTAGATTCAAATCTAAATCATTTAAAAAGTAGAGTTTAATTGTGCATACTTTTTTTTATCTTTACAGTTGTATGAAATGAGAAAATATATTTTTATGACAACATCTGGTGTAAAAATAAACAAAATATTATTATTAATAACTCAAAACAGTGAGACGCAAAAAAAGAAAATGATGTTTTTGAAGTTTTTATAGCTTTCTTCATTTTTTTAAATAATAATTTTAAATATAAGTTAAATCAATTTTTGTTTAACTTTTTTCTATTACAGTTTGTACTTAATCTTGAAATCATTATCGATATCTTTTTTTTTTTTTTTGCTTTTATATTTTTTTCCTTTTGATGCTTGGATGCTATTTAGCTTATAAAATTGTTGTTTTGATACAGCTTGCGTGTCGTACAAGTACATTTACAAGCTTTGCAAAAAATTGTTAAAGTTTAACTTTTAAGATTTTTGAAAGATATTACCAAAAATTTTCAAATAAAGGACTTTGCCAGAATGCTTAAGATAAATAGTTTGTTTCACTAATTCTAGCAAATTTTATCAAAAACTTTGAAAGTAATATTTTTTTAGCCATTACTTAAAGTCATTAATTCACAAAAAATTGAACATGAAATAAATATCGAAATTTTGAAATTAAAATCCAAAATGTTTAAACTAACAATTTTTATTTTGCTAAAGAAATTTGTTATGCTTTAATGATTGTTGCTCCAAAAGGGATAACTTTTTATGTCTTCCTGCAATCGGAATTGGTTTCATTGATTTTCTCGCAAAATTTTATAACCTTTAGACAAATAATTTTTTATAATAAGTGGGTGATATCGATCCATTACTTTAAAGAACTATTGGTCTTAACTTTGTTTAACTTTTATTAAAATCAATCACACCAATAAAGTTGCAGTTAGGCATAGGAGTGATCTCTTTTAGTTCTATTATCATGATGCATGACTGTTTCTGAGACTTTTTCTCATACAAAATAAATGGTTTCCTTAAGTTGGTAACCACTTCTTTAAATCCTGTTGTACTAAAAGAATTTTTGCCAAATTTTTAAAACCTGTAACAATAATCTTCCGCAGATTTAATATCTTAACAATATCAAAGATGGATTGCAATGAGTTGAAAATAGGAAGTAAGCTGTTCACCTTTCACGACCAGCAGTTTGGAAAACATAGGGCGCAGAAATTGTGCGAGAAACATGGCAAAGTCTTGGCTACTGTTCACGACAAAGACACTGTTGAAGCACTTTCCTCTCATGCCAAAAAGTGCTTCGGTTCTCCTCAAGCTTGGCATGTTGCGGGTGTTGACACTAAAAGGGTTTTTCCCGACGGTGAGAAGTACACAGCAAGCATGAAGGACTTTTTCGTGAACGGATGCCACCCAAAGAGAACGTCAATGAAGGATCAGAGGATTATTTTAAACCCCCTTAACGAGAAGTTGTCCATTTTGAAGAACCACGAAAGTTATAATTGCGGTGCCGTTGGTGACAATGGCTACAGTTATGAGCTGAGCTATATTTGCATGGAAGAAGTTGAAGAAGAAACTGCAGCGCCAGAAACCGCTGTACCAACTGAACCAGTTAAAGAGACAACACAACCTCCTGCCACTGAGACTGAAAATTCTACCACTGAGTCCACAGAAGCAGTTGTTACAGAAGCCACCAAGGTTGTTAACATTGTAACAAAAGAGCCTTCTGTTGAAGAAAACACAACAGCTTCTACTGAAAAACCACCAGCAGTTGAAAGCGAAACAGATCCAAGCACTGCTACACCTGAAACTACAACGGCTCCTACTACTGAGCCCACCACTGAAGTTCCAGCTACTACAACAACCACCACTCCAGAAGCACCAACCACTGAAGTTCCAGCTACTACAACAACCACCACTCCAGAAGCACCAACCACTGAAGTTCCAGCCACTACATCAACTACTACTACTGCAGAAGCACCAACCACTGAAGTTCCAACCACTACATCAACTACTACTGCAGAAGCACCAACCACTGAAGTTCCAACCACTACATCAACTACTACTACTGCAGAAGCACCAACCACTGAAGTTCCAGCCACTACATCAACTACTACTGCAGAAGCACCAACGACTAGTGAAACTACAACCCCTACTACTGAGCCCACCACTGAAGTTCCTACTTCAACTACTACTACTACTGCAGAAGCACCAACGACTAGTGAAACTACAACCTCTACTACTAGTCAATCTACTACTGAGTCAACTGCTGGAGCAACTAATGAAGTTACAACAACTGAACAGACCACAGTTCAGCCGACTACAACGCCGGAAGTTACAGAAGATACAACAAATACAAAAGAGCCCGCAACAGTCACTTACCCACCAGAAGTTCCAAGTGGCACTGTTCCACCTTCCTCAACCTCCTTACCAAGCAACTCGACAACCACACCCACCAACCCTCCAGGTTCAACCACACCACCTGATAACTTAGACACAACCATACCCTCTCAAAACGAAGGAAGCGTGAGTATCCCTACCAACTACCTGATTTATGGAGGAACTGGGTTCGCGTTCCTCGTCGCCATCATCATAGTTTCCATCATTTTGTACAGGAGGAGAAAGAGGAAGAAGAGAACGAAGAAGAAGGAT
>NW_028140252.1:0-31572 GCF_965202585.1 Thalia democratica | reverse complement strand
TTTCGCAAATAGTAAGGTAAACAAATCTTTAAGTTTTAATAAGCAACTTTTTAAGTAATAAGTTTTTAAAAAAAATCTAAGCCTATACAATTTAAATTAGAAAATTAAACATTTTTTTTCATTTTTTGTTCATTTACACAGAATTAGAACTTGCAACTTGTTTTATTTTTTTATATTCATTTTAAATTGGTTTTTATTGTGTTATACTTCTTAAATAATTTACACTACTTTTAAACTTAAGTTTAATCTACAAATGAAGTTAGTTTTCTCAGCCATGTGTAAATTTAATTAATTTTCTTCGTTTTAAATCAACTATTTAAGCATCATTTAGCACAAATCTGTCAGTTTAAAAAACGTTTCCTAATTTAACTGGCTTACATTGTTATTTAAAAGTTAACTTTTTTGTTTACACGATTGCTTAAATATTTCTCTTGAATCATATAACTTGCGAAAAAGTGTTTTGTTTTTTGAAGAATATTTAAAGTTAAAATTGAAGTGTTACTGTTTAATATGTGTGTTCTTTGAAAAAAACTGTTAAACCTTTCATGTTATATAATAGTTTTGTACCAAACAAACTATTGCTTGTGCATTAAGAAAAATTATATAATAAAATAGTATAGTTTTTTTTTGTCAGTCCCACATCCCACGTTTTAATTTTTAAACTTATTATAAAATACCATATGTATTTTTTGTATTTTTATAAGTTTTTTGAAACATTTTTGATCATTTTATAAAAAGCTGATATTTTTTATTTTATTTTAAGTGTATTTTTTGACTTTAATAGTTTTTTGTTGGTTTCAGACATTAACAAATTATTACAGTAACCAACTTAATATAATCCGTATTAAAATTATAACTTAATAATGTTCAAGAACTGTTATTGTAAAACAAAACGATATTTTATATAAAAATATTAGTTTTAAATAACATAAAATGTTTTGCATGGAATATTTAATAAATAATGTAGATAGAAGTTTTATAAACTTATAACTATTTTGAACTCTTTTTTGTGTTTTGTTTCAACTTTATAACAAACTAATTAATTTTATAAAAATTTTAGCTTATGTTTTAAATAAAAGAATGTTATTTTAATACTATTTAAATTTAAACCGTTTTATTAAAATACAGATGTTTTTGTTCCATTAAAAAACCAGAAAATAAGTAGAAAATAAATTTATTCACACTTTATCAGTTGTTTGGAGTAAAAAACAGCAATTTTTTTTTTTAATAAGACAATATTGTTTACACACAATCTCACGAAAACCACAAGTAAACTCCTTTTGTTTACTTATTGAAATTATTTACTATTTTGTTTTATGATATGAGAAACAATTTACTTACAACTTTTAATCTACAGAGTAAATAAATGTTTTATTAGTTTCACGATTGTTTCCAAATCTTTAATGTATCAATTTTAAAACTTGACTTGCATATTTATCTGTTTACATGACATACTTATTTACATCGAAAAACAATGACTCTCAGAATGTGTTTTTTGATGACATACTAAATTTTGTATTTTATGCTCATTTATTCAAATTTATGACTAATACTGTTAGTTTTTTACTTATAATACAGAAAACAAATAGCAACAATATTACTGCAAATATATGCTAACATCGAAATCAGGCACAAGTTGCACAACAATATTTACATCTTTAAAAGCAAAACTAGTACTCATAAAAAATTTAAACACTGAAACAAGTTCCATGAATAATGATTTATATGTAAATTGTCACACTAAAATGAACTTTACAATAGAATTCAGCAGAAAAGTTTAGCTTGAAATGATTCACTCTAAATGGTGAACTCTAAGCAAGAAATTACTTAGTTACAAAACAAAATACTAAAATTGAGTTGTTTTATATTTAACTTGAGATAGATAACAGTAAGTTAAATAAAGAAATACTTTTTTTTTAATTTTTAAAGTATAACTCCTGTACAGCAATTGACAACTTTACAACTACTTTCAATAAATAAGTAAATTTTTTAGTATACATTTGTATTGCTTAAGTATCTTGCTATAACTTAAGTTATTTTATATCAAAAAATAAGTAGATTATAAAGTTGCGATTTACTATTTGAAAACACAAGTTTAAATAATCTAGATTAACATAGTAACATGGAAGCATATACAAATAAATTATTATAAGGTTATTTTTTCAGAATGTACATTAAATATTATTAATTTTTTTTTGTTATATGTTAGAAATATTGATTACAATGATTGCTGATAAATCAAAAAAAAAAATCAACAAGTAGAAATATCAAAACTGTAAGCAAATATCGTTTTTTTAAAGTAACAATGAAGCATTTTTTATGATTCAAGCATTTTAAAATCTTTTAAAAATTTTAAAGGGATACTAGGTAAAAAACAAAGATTAAGGAAACTTGAAAAAGTTAAAGCTATTATATTTAAACTATTCAAAATATTAACAAACATATTATATTTATTTATTTTTTTTAAATTTTATAAACTGTTAAAAAATTATCTCTAGCAATAATACTAAAAACAAAACTGTTCAATATTTAATATGTGCACTCAGACGGTGAATGAATATAATTTAGATTACATTATACATTTTCTTACAACTAAAAAATATTAATTTTTTTCCGCAAACATGTAGCATTAAGTTAATAAACATCTTTTTCTAATGAATTGTTACTTTAGTATACATAAAATATAACCAATTTTTTATTTTGCAAAGTTTTGAGTAATTACAAAAGCAAGCAAAAAATTACAGATATTTTATACGACTGAAATAAACTTTGATTTAGAAAAAAACAAACATTTTTCGATATATTTACTCAAATACTAATTTTCTTCATATTCAACAATAGAAAACTAACAAAATTTATAGCATATTTGCTGAAATATTACTTAGTTGGACAATAAAATGTTGAAAACCTTTTATATAAATATAAGTATTAATAAATATTGAAAATATTCAAAGTACTTTTTACAATTAACTCAATCATATAGATAAAAAAAACTGTAGTTTATGAATTGGTTTAAAATAATTTGAATATTCACAATTATAAATATAATTGTAGTTGACAACTACAACAAACACTAGCAATCATTAACAACCATATAAATTTTAAGAACTAATCTAGTGGAGTGTACGCTTGTTAGATGCAAGTTTCTTAATTTGAACGGCAGTAAGCCGTAAATAAAGTTTTAAGTTTTGAAATAAAAATAAATAAAACTAACTGTTGTACAAAAGTAAAGTTCAGTTACAGTTTTATGGTTATTTTACGTTTTTTTATATAGTTTTAAACTTAAAACCAATAAAATTCATGATTTTATCACTGTAATAACATTCTAAAAACTATTAAGTTAGTTTTAAATACAAAATACGAATTCGGCTTAACTTTATATTATCATAGTTTTATATGGTAAAAATGCAGTAAAGTTTTATAAACATTTGTAAAGTTTATTTAAATTTATAAGGTTGTTAGCGTTTGACTAATAAATTTGAGTCTTTTTAATTAAAAGGCTTAGGGATATAATATGTCGTTTTAAAATATTTTGAGTTGTATAGACTGTCGATAAAATAAAAATTGTTTTTAGATTAGACACAGATTATCTGAAAGATGAGTGTTGTTGTACGACGTTATGTCGTTCAAATAAACGGTAAAAATGCTAAAATTTTCTTGAAAGCTCTAAATAGCTTTTATATATATGCAGAAGTATGTTTCCTATAGTTTGTGGTGAAGGTTTAAAAGAGTGATTGAAAAGTTATATTGTAGAAGTTTGCAATTGATTTAAGTTTTAAATTAAAAATAAAAATTATCAAATATTAAATATTTCATTATTTTTTACATAATTTTCGTTTTATTAAAAGTCGCAATGATTAGTTATAGATTAAAACTATTTTACACAAAGTAATTACTTACAGTGCTTTAATTTTTAAAATTCACCATTATGCAAAATAAATTTAAAATTTATTTAAGTAATTTGTATCAAAATAATTTTTAATCGCTTTTTAGAAATTTTTATTTCCATTTTTTATATTTTTATCTTACGATTTATAATTGTAGTATCAAAGTTATAAATGAGTTAACTAAGCATTATTTCTTAATTAAAAAAAAAATAATATCATCTCAAAAAAAGACTTGTGAAACAGTATTTAAACAAAAAAACTATACAGATTTATGAAATTGTTTTTTATTAGTCTGTCTGTAACAATTTTAAATTTTTAAAGTAATATCTTACTATTAGACAAATATATTTAAAATCTTTCATCGTATACAAGTTGCTAATATAATTTTAACTTTCTTTGAACAACTTGTTTCAAGTATATATGTATATAAAATTTGAGTTTATAAGGATATTTTATTGTTGTTAGTATTTTTGAAATTAGCTTCAAAAAACAATTATTAACCATTAATGCTTTTTTGTACTTTTTAGTTAATAAATAAATAATATTTCAACATACTTTGAAAAAAAAAGTCTGTAAGTTTTTTTATTTTATGTTTGTTATATTGTTTAATTGTAAAACGCTACTTTAATAAATAACTTTTAAAATAATGATTTATTTTTTTATTATACCATTTTTAAGTTATGTGAGTAATTAACCAAGTTTTAATTCATTATTTTGGTTTTAAAGAATTTAAAAAAATGTTTATTTACAAAATCGCTTAGGCTTAAATCAATACAGTTTTGTTATAAGTGTATGTATATATAAGTAAAATTTTATATATATATATATATATATATATAAGATGTAACGTAATAAGGCGTTAAATCCTGGAGATCCTGATAAGCTAAGCTTATCGGAATGTATATCACAGATGTTCTTGTGCTAAAACTTTATTTCAACTAACGGCGTTTCACTGCTCTCAAATAAATTTAAGAACAGATCTACGGAGTCTCAAAAAGTTATCATATATATATATATATGTTTTAAACTTTTTGCTTAAGTAAAATTATTAGTCTAATCATTGAGGCTAAAAACTAGTCGATATACTAATAACTTTACCATCGATTTTTATTAATTAAAATTTTTCAAATGATAAGTGTTGCTAACTTTTTTTTTAATTTAAAAGGTATAAAAGTAAAACTCGAATATGTTATCATTTAAATGTATTTTCGAATTGTTTTTTTCAATAATGTTTACATTTACCTTATACTAGTACTTCAAAAAATTAACTTGCTCGCTAAATAGAGTAAAATTTTCAGCTAATTGCAAAGCTTTTATCACTTTTAAACGACTTAAGACAATTAGTTAAGCATCATTAAACACATATTTATTCAAGTTTGATATTATCAAGTCTTAAACTACTATTTATAAAATAATTCTGCATTAATAAACTTTAAACTTAACTAAATTTTAGTGTAGCTTTAAAAACATAAAATATTAAAAACTAACCTTTTTTAATAAATTATTTTAAAATATAATTTTATTTATATTTTTTTATATTTATTATATTTATTTTTTATTTAAGCTTTCATAAGTTTGTTTATGAAGTTTCAAACAACAACTACAAAATGAACATTAGTAAAAAATTTACTTTTTAGAAATATTAAAATTTTGCAACTTATTTACACAACTTGTGTAGTAGAAATAACCACAAACGTTAGCAAACAAATTAATAAATAATAACGACAGAATTATGTATATAATTATTGCGGGCAGCACGGTAAATGTGTTTGAAACGGCACAGAGCCATTCACAAACTTTATCACAAATCAACAAGTTTTTATAGTCTGTTGAATTTTCAACCTTAACAGTGGTGTATACTTTTTATTTATTTAAAAATAAATATAATACATAAAATATAATAAAAAGTTTTTACAAATGTTAGCATTATGTTTTTTTATTAAACCAAATAATTCAACATGAAATTTAGGGTTTGGTTAAACGTTTTTGTTGTTTTAATTGTCTTATGGTTTAAAAGTATTTTAGAAAACATTTGACCTGTTTTAATGTTAAAAAACTAGTTATTTGTATTGCACAATAGTTGTTCTGAATAACTCGAACACCTATAGAAATAAAATAAAATTTGTTCTGTAAATATTGTTTATATAACTTGTTAAAAAGTTCATACAGTTTAATGTTTCATAATTATCTACTTAACAAAGTCTAATTTACTCTTATGTTTATGTACTGTATATTTAATATTTAAAATAAATTCAAAGTCATATATTTATACCTAAAACTAATTCGTTTTAATTAATTCAAAAATAGATATTCCAAAAGTTTTTTTACTGGTCGTTTATAGAATTAATTTTAGTAGAAGTTTTTTTTATGATATTTCAAATGATATGTTGATATTATGACAGATGGTATATTTTACGAACTAAAGTAATTTTAAAAAGCATGACAGTATGATGAAATTGATGCATAAAATATCGACTCTCAGTCTCCCGAGGACTTTGGTTTATACCAGACTATATATTCTACAAATAACATGAAGTAAAACTGGTAGAGTAAAGTTACGATTCTTTGTTTTCAGTCTACCGAGGGCTTGTTACAAGATTATCCGGTTTCTTTGATCAAAAGTTTTCGTCAAAAAATTGGTTTAAATCATTCTTAAATTTTTATTACACATACTTATTACTAATAATATTGAAACAAATAAGCAACTCATTTTAGCAAAAGGAAATTAGAAAATAATGTCTTATCACATTATATGTTCTGCGATGTAAAAAACTGAATAATTTTCTTATTGTTGCATTCCAATTAAATACTAGTTTTTTGTTAGCTGAACCAAGCAGCTTAAAATTAATTCCTAAAACTTTGCCGTAAATATCTTTTAATTTTCCTAATATATATAACACCATCAGAACTTGTTGTTAATATTTTTACTTAAATGACGTCATGAGAATATTTTTAAATAATAATTCTTTTTTATCTAGGAAACCATTGAAATAAAACTAATGTTATTTTAAAATTAGCTATGAAACGAGTAATTTAATAAACTCTTAAGGCTTATAAAAAGTAAGAAAAAATTTACTTTATAAATATATTTAATTCACAAAACTACATTTCTCTCAAACATAATGTTTTAAAATTTATTGTCCTTTTAACAGATTTTCTTTTGATTAAGCAATAAATTGGTCTATGTGAAATACAAATTTATAATGAGTATGATTATAAATAATTTGATAATATATTTGATTTAATATGTACAATGAAGTAATTTGAAAGTTTATAAATAATAATAAGCTTATGATGCCATTAGCAAGTTTTAGTGCAAAAATATTAGAAAAAAGTTATTATGATTAGTTTTCTTAATGAAATAATATAAAATATTTTTGATACTTTGTAATACATGTGATGCCTAAATTTTTTAACGTTAAATGAAAAAAAAACCTTTTTAGATAAATTTTATTAAAAATTACCAAAATAAATTGCTGGATAAAAATAGTTTACAAAAAGTTAGTTCTATAAAGTTTAA
The DNA here is from genome assembly GCF_965202585.1 of Thalia democratica. NCBI lineage: Eukaryota > Metazoa > Chordata > Thaliacea > Salpida > Salpidae > Thalia > Thalia democratica. The sequence goes on along the minus strand of NW_028140252.1, from coordinate 24,165 downwards.
ATTTTTACATTTTAAATAATGTCTACCATAAAAAACTAAGATATAAAAAAAAACATTTTATTAAAAACAAATTTATTTTTATTTCATTAAATCTTGTAAATGGAAAATCAGCAATACGTAAACCACAAACTTGTACAATAAATAAAAGTATAAATAAAACACCGTATTTAGATCTGAACACCAGCGTTTGCATCAATACTATTTGTAACGAGCTACTTAGCTTGTATAGTTCGTAATGTCTTATACTAAAATGCAGTATACGTTTGCAGTTCGTTAGCTAGATAATTATTTATATAAAATTAACACTATAATTAAAATTAACATATATAAAATACTTGTATTTCTGTTTTGGTGTTTGTATTAGTTTTTGTAAATTTGAAAAATTTAACATTCTTGTATAAGCAACGTTTGCTACACAATTATATTGTTAGTTAATTGGTTTATGATTCTTTTTTTTAATTCAAACTTTATATTTAGACAAAATAATATAATACGATAATAATATAATACGATAAAAAAATATAAAGATACATATTAAAAAATATATATAAACACCGCTTAAGTTAAAATTTAAAAAGTGCTAGTTTTTATTCTATTAAATTTAGCTTTTCATTTAACCTATTTACTTTCTTTGTGTATACTACAGAACAGCATTATTAACTGTATCACTTTTATAGTACAAGTTAGATTTCAAAATTTTTTTAAAGTTATTTGTAACAAAGGATTAATAGTATGCTAGAGATAATAGAGTCTACAAAAACCAAGATGAACAACTCTGAAAATTTAGTCAGTTAATTACATTAGCATTGTTAATTTTAATACTTTAGTAAATTAGGTTTCAAAATAAAAAAATTATATTTAGCTGTAACGAAATATCAGTAGCAAAATATAAAATAATAGAAGCCAAGTCGAACAGTTGTTATAATGAAGAAATCTACATGTATTAAATTTTGTTTTGTAGATAGAAAATTAATTTAGCTGATTATGAACAGCTTTAAACTAGGTATCGAACGCTCCTGATGTTAAAACAAGTTGTTAAATACTTTTGTACAAATAAACTTAAAATAAAAGTATTGGTCTTTTATATTACGTTACAAGAAACTACAAGAAAATTCTAAATAAAATAAATTACAAGTTACAACTTTTTGGCTTGAGTTTAAAACATTTCATTTTTTGACATAAAACATATAGTTTTTAATTTATACAATTTACAATTTTTAACGTACTTGTTGTTTTAACTTAAAAGTATTGTTTTTTTATGAGTATATGTTTTAAATCTTAAAAATAAATATTCACAGAGAATATATAATTTTTCAATTAAGTTTTAAACGTAAAATAGTTTTTTGCAAATGTATACTTTATAAATGAAAGTAATTCAAAATATCATGACAGTTTGATAAAACTGATACATACGAATATCTTATTCTCAGCCTACAAGGGTTTGTTATGTGATCTTCCAGCTTGTATGATCATAAGTTTTCGTTATAAAATTAGTTTAAATAATTCGTAAATTTTGACCACGTACACTCTTTATATTGATGGTATTGAAAAAGAAACAACAACTCATGTAAGAAAATGATATTTAGGGAAAAACGTATAATCAAACAGTATCTTATATGATATAAAAAACTGAATGATTTTCTTATATTTGCTTTCTAATTAAATAATAGTGTTTTGTTAGCTGAACCAAGCAGCTTAAAATTAAAAAACATTTAGCCATGTGAATATCATTCAACTTACCTAATATAAATACAACACCATCAGAACTTGTTGTTGTGGTTTTTATGTAAATTATGTCACGATAATAATTGTAAACAATATTTTTTTATATAGGAAAAAATTGAAATTAAACTAATATGATTTTAACACTAGCTATTAAAAGAGTAATGTAAAATATTTTTGAGCCTGAGTAAAAGTAAGAAAGAGTTTATTTTACAAATATATTTTATTTTTAAAAATACATTTCAACCAAACATTATTAAGTTTTAAAACTTATTGTCCGCCTAATAAATTTATTTTCTTTTGATTGTGCAATGAATTTCTCTATGTGAAATACAAATGTTTCAAACAATTATGTTTGTAAATAGTTTGATATATTATTTTTTATGTACAATTAAGTAATTTGAAAGTTTATAAGTAATAATAAGCTTATAAAGTCATTAGCAGATTTTAGTGCAAGAGTATTAGAAATAAGAATTATCATGATTATTTTTCTCGATTAAATCTCGAAATTGTTTTAATGCTTTGTTTAACATGTGATGCCTAAATTTTTTAAAGTTAAGAAAAAAAAGCTTTTTAGAGATATTTTATCAAAAATTACAAAAATAAGTTTCTGAATAAAAATAGTTTACATAAGTTAGTTCTATAAAGTATCAAGTTAATCATTTTAAATAATGTCTATCATAAAAACTATGATAGTAAAAAAAAATTCTTAAAAACAAATCAATTTTTTTTTCATTAAATCTTGTACATGGAAAATCTGCGGGACGTACACCACAAACTTGTATAACAAATAAAAGTATATATCATACACTGTAATTAAAATTGAACACCAATGTTTTCATCAATACTATTTGTAACAAGCTTCTTAGCTTGTATTATTTGTAATAGGTTTTATACTAAAATGCAGTAGACGTTTGCAATTCGTTAGCTAGATAACTATTTGTAGATAACAATAAAAGTTCTCGACTCAATAATAAAAAGAATGATTAGTTCAAAATTTTAAACATTATCACGAAAACAATGTTTCACTTACGAGTGACATACAGTTTTGTTAATAAACTTTAAATTTTCGAACAAATAATTATTTCTATAAAAATACTTGTACTTGTGTTATGTTGTTTATATCAAATTTTGTAACTTAAAAATTAGATATTCTTGTATAAGCGACATTTGCTACATAGCTATATTGTTATTATGGTGTCTGATTGGAATGACTTGTATCCCAGACATGACATTAAACTGTATCCTGGTGTATGACACGATGACCGAAAGATCTTTCGTACACCAGGTCTATGGACCAAATTTTTGAGAGCTTTTTTATTCCTCAATAAACAATGTTAGTTTATAATTTTCTTTTCTCACTACAAATTTTGTATTTAGACAAAAAATGACTATAACCGTTTTAAAACTAAACTGTTGTCTGTCAACATATAATTAGATATAATTAGTATCTTACCTTAATTACCTAAACTTTCTGTAATTTGAAACATACATTTTTATTTATAAAAATAAAAATGCTGGAACTTGTTGTAACCGCTAAAACTGATTTAAATTAAGTTGGTCTACAAATACATTTTCTATATTTTATTTTATTACTGCTTTAGTGAAAGACATTAAAATCACAAACAATAAGCCTATTTTTATTTAAATTTAACAAAAAAAAAGCTAATGTTTTAGTTTTCATTTCGTGTTTGTAATTATTTTTAGTTTTTGTAAAAGATTATAAAAAAGTAGTTTCACTACAATTTTCCCCTTTAAACTTAAAACTTGAATAATGATTAAATAAATTTACAAGAGGAAGCGATATTAAATAAAACAGTAGTTAAAATATGTTAAATGTTGATTTTGATGATTTTAGTGACGTGACTATGTAATGTCACAAAATTAAACTCCATTAAAATTATATATTTATAGCAGACATTAGAAAACTAAAAGAAATTTAAAGCTTTCTATAAAATGTTTAGTGTTAAAAATTAATTAATTTCAGAATATTAAGTTAGGTATTATTTTAATAGTTTAGTCGAGATAAGATACAAACAGGCTTTTTTTAAACCACCATTTGTAAGGCTTTTTTTATTTAAAAGTTTCATCTACAAAAGTTTAAACCTAATGTAAAAAACAAATTGAAAAACTTACTTCTTCAACAGCTAGTAACATTTGAAATAGTTTTTTTTTTTTTTAAGCTTGCAAAAAACTTTGCATGAGTTTTATAAAAATGAAAAAGGAAATTTAATCTACTTGTGACATAATTATATCAACCCACGTAGCATACGTAGCATAAGATTTTAAAACGAACTTAGATAAAATGCATTTATAACAATTTGCTTGTGGTTTATACGCGCCATTTTCAAAGCTGATTTCAATTCAAACAGTAAAAATCGTCTTCTATTTTAAAAAAAGGATGAATTTCAACAGTACAAAAAATATATTTTATTTATACTTTTTTCTTTTTTTAACAACTGTGAATATTTTTTGCAAGTTAATTGTGTTTTAATCATTTTTGTGTTTTTCAATGACTGTATTACAGTTTTTTAAGCTTTATATTTTATACACCTAAAAACGGCATAAAACAACTAGTTAATAACTTACTGTCAACCACTTTAAAACTTTATTTCGAGTATAACTTTAAAATATTTATTTCTGCAGTTAAACAATAAATATTTATCTATTTTAGTAGAAGGTTGCATTGTTTACAAACAAAATAGAATAAAGTTTATTTAAACATCATTCAAATCTAATAGTGATCAATGATGTTTATTTTCTCAACTTCAATAAATTAATCTAAAATAATCTAGTTTATTATTAGTTAGTATTACCTGTTAATGTAAGTTTCTAAGCTGAATTGATATCAGCTACGCAGAATATTTGTTACTTAAACCATTTTTTCTAAAATTTTGTTTATATCATGACTAAAATAATTTAACATGGTTTCTAAATTTTTCTCTAATTCAGTTTAATTTTAAATGCAGTTGTAAAAACAAATGACATTAATAAACTAAGTTAAAAAATAACTAAACACTTCAGTTGCAGGTAATCTAAAGTAATTAAGAAATAAATAAAGTAATTTAAAGTAATTTTGCTATCATTTGCAATGTGAAGCTAACTTGCTTTATATTATTTCGTAGCATTAGGGCTAACTTCAATACTAAATTTTAAAATGCAAACAAAAGTAAATGTTTTATTAATACACATTTTGTCTGATTGATGAATTTGATCTTGTTATTTGTTTCCTATTTATATACCAATATACAATCGAGTTTTTAATATGAGCTCAGTACAACTAGTTAATATGAGCTCAGAGGAAAAGTTTTATTCTAATTTAAACTCAGCTATATATATATATATTTACTTTTAAGTAAATTACTATTTCGCTTAAATACTTCCCCGTTTTGTTACTTGTAGTATAAAGCTAAATTAATTTTTATTTTGTCGCATTATATAGCAAATTATAGTTATTAAATTGTATAAATCAAGCAAAAATAAAAGTTTCATTAAATAACATTAAGTCTAACTAATGAAATTAATCTTATTGTTTGTTACCTTTTTATACACCGCTTTAATGTTTGAAATGTTTTTTATGTCAGCTTATTGACAAGATATGTTCCAAAATGTGTTGATCGAAAACTTTTCTTGTTACTAACATTTAAATTATTTTACTATTTTTTAAACAACCGTTAGTATCTTAACCGAACTAACTTTAGTACTGACAGAAATTCGTTTGAAATATAAACATTAATTTGTAGTATAGTTAATCACATAAAAAAGACTATGGCTAGTATTTATAAAATAGTATGATATATTTGAATTTTATAATTTATATAGACAGCTAATTTATATCGTAGTTTAATCTGTAACTCAGTGTAGAAATCAATTTAACTTTGCAGCTAACTTTCATTATACTTTTAATATAATTTAGTTATAATTTTGTTATACTTTAAAACCTATGTATAAATATTAACAAAAATGTAAAGTTTTATTTTAAAACAAATACATTTATTGTTTAACATCGAAAGCTTTTGATCTCGCTTGATGTATAATTTTCTATAACTTAAGTTTAAACTTTTACAGTTTTTTTGTTACGTCATATGCATAAAGGCCACAACTTCAAGTTCTGATAAGTTGGTACAATTATAAGTAACTTGCGTAAGGTGATGAGTAAATTTTTCTTGCTTAAAATTTTAAGCCGATATACATCAGCTATTAAAAATTATTTCGTCTTTGGTTTAAGTTATTTTGGAAATTTATTATCGTGATTGTTTACAAATAATCTAATCTTTACAAAAAAAAAATATTTGTACCGAAGGTTAATTAAAATTTGAATTAAAGCGTTGATTCACTGTTGTTTTACAATTCAGAAACTAAAAAGCTTTAAATTGAGTGATTGAGTTCTCATTGTTAACTTGAAGTAGTTTTATTTTTAATTTTTTTTTTAATGTTCTAACAGTTTTAATAGACATTTTAGAAAATTAAGTTTTATTTTAATAAACAGTCCCTAATGATTAAAACAGAGTAAACAATTTTAAACAATATAACAAACTATGCTTTAATTTAAGCTTTCAGTTTTTAATTGTGTTCGTTAAAATTTACAAGTGCTTCAGTTAATTCATTTTATCAAATTGAAAGTTTTGTAAATGACTGTATAAATTGATTAAAAGAAAAACATTATATATAAAGATATTTAGTAAATCAATGTTTATTAAACTATTATTGTTAACAAACTGCTTTAAACCCTCACATAAAAAGTGTTGAATCAGCAAATAATAAAAATTTTGTAAACATAAAACATAATAACAAGATAGCACAAACTTATTTAGTTAAGTGAATTATACTATAATAATAAGTATTAAAACATAAACATAGTACTTTTTATTACGATTTCGATTATTGACGTTGCTTGTTTAGACCACAAAACCAAATTTATTTAAAAATATACTAATTTAACTAACGTTAAAAAGTTGATGGGGTATATAAAACTAAAATATTTTAAAGGCTGAATTAAAGTCAGCCAAAGCTTTGTTATGTTTCTTAATAAGATTAAATAAAAACATCTGAAGTTATATTGATTGTTAACTTTAATCCAGAAAGTTTAAACAGTTTTTTTTAAACTAACATTGTGTTTAAAAAAAAGGTAAAGTATAGTAAGCTATTGACATCTATTCAATCAAGCTTAATAAAAAATTAAAGTTAAAAACAAAACTAATTTTTACCAACCTTAATCAAATCAAGACTAAACTAATAAAGAATTCGTTTTTAGTATATATAAATAACCGAGCTTATTCTTAACTCGATACAAATTTTGATTGATTTTTTTTTGTAATAATTTTGTAACAGCATTTATAATGAATTAAATTGAAATTTTATGCAAATAAACTTATGATGTCATAATCACGTGCAAGAATGTTAGAAATGTACTTCTTAATGAGTTTCCTTAATGAAAAAGTATCATAGAAGTTTTGTAAAATATTTGATGCCTAACTTTTTTAAAGTTAATTAAAAAGCTGTACTTGAAGTTACTTAATTAAAATTTTCAAAAGTTATTTGATTGAAAAAAATAGATTATAAAAAGTTAGTTTTAAGTTTATTTTTTAAGTTACTCATTTTTAAGTAAAGTCCAAGATTAAAGAGTTTGATAAAATAAGCAGTTTCAAAAATTTGTTTATTTATTTTTATTAAATCTTGTGATGGAAAATCAGCGTGACGTAAACCACCAATTTGTATAACAAATAAAAGTATAAATAAAACACCTTTGTCTGAATTAACTAATTCATATTTAGCTTTGAAATATCAAATTTACACTGAACAAATAAAGTTCTAGTTAATTAAAGTTAACAGACTTCGTTTAAGTTACATAATTCAAACAAACGCTTAACAGTTTAGCTTTTCATTTATAAAGTGAAGTTTTAAGCTGATTGAAAATCAGCTGATAAAGTTATAACTTCCTTACTAAATTTATTTCAAATTTGTGAAAAACATGTAAACTTTCCTGGTATCCAAGTAAAAGGTAACCAAAAAAGTTGCGACTCATTAACCAAAAGGTTCTTCGCGCACCAAGTCCTAGGACAAAGTATTTTTAGCATTAACTTATATCGTTCAATAAACAATATAACTAATTTTGATACAAAATGTTCTATTTATTAAATTTTACTAAAAAGTTCCTCTAAATAAAATCAAAGTAAAGTTATAGAAGTAAATTAAGAAAATAATTTGTTACTGGAATAGAAGATATCAACATTAAACACTCTTTTATCTTGTAAACCATCGTTTAAAACAAAGTAAACGAAAAAAATTGTTATCAAACATTTCATTTACCTAAATAAAAAACTACACAATAAGAACTTATATATAAAATTAGTTAAACATTAGTGTTATGTTGAGTATAATAAAATCTTTAACATACTATTTTGTTTTAGATTTAAAAAATTTGTCCGTGCAGACTACAGTGCAAACAAAAGTTTTATATGTGAAAAACTAAACTATATTTTTTCAAATTACTTTTTTCAGATGCAAATTCATCGTAGATATCGTTGTAGTATTTTTAGTTAGCCTGTTTTAACAGCTGTAAATATTTCACTCGTCAATATCATCCTCATGTAAAATTTTTAAAAATCAAGAATTCAAAAAACACAGAGAGTTTGAAAATTTTTCTGATTTAATTTCAAAAAATACCAGAACAACTAATTTGTTTTAAACTGGTTAATAAAACACTTTGTATTCTAAGTATTAATAATGAATGGTACACAAAAATATAGTTTATTAAATCAAGGCGTTTGACTATTTAAATTCTAAAACATTTCAAATAAAACGTTTGTTTGAAATTGTTTTAGATAAAATTCAAAATAATGCTATCTAATATATAAAATGTTTAGTTTTTTTATTACTTTTGTAAATACTGGTTTAGTACAGTACGTGGAACAAAAATAATTTTTATGCATTGAAATATAAATTAAAAAACTAAAAACGACTATAATAAAAGAGTTCAGAAATTAGTAGTTTTAAGTATATAGTATTCTATAACCAATATAGTATTAAATTTAAACTAAACATTTTGTCACAGTTTTGTGAAAAATTCAATTGTTTTTTAGCTGCTTGTAATATACTTTTCAAAACCCACAAAACTTCTAACTAATAATTTCTATAATAAAAGAAGTAGTTGCTAAGAGTACCTTTTAGTGTATCTATAATTTTCTAAGCGGATTTCTACTCAGCTTTTAAAAAAAAACAATATGTATTTTAAGCTCATTAATAGAAATGAGTTTATGACTTTAGTTTAAACTATTAACATTTTGTGAACAAACTTACAAAGTTTTGATAAATTTGTACAATCATCAAGAAACTAAACAATTTATTTCTATTGTAGTTAATAACATAATAAGAAGTTCATAATTTTTAAAATAATTATAAATTTACATTTTATTTAAACAATGATTTTTTAGTTGAGTTACGTTAAGTAAAGTACGACTCAATAATCAAAAGGTTCTTTTGTACACCAGATCCCAAGAATTTCGAGCCCTTTTATTTTATCGTTCAACAAACTGTACTAAAAATATGATTTATTAAAAGGTTCTATAACATATTTGCAATATACACAGATACTTTGCAATAGCTTTTATTTTCGTTTCAAATTGTATTTACTTTTTCCAAATTGTGACATCAATTTTCTAAATTAACAAATCACGAAGTTTCAGATGTATAGTTAATATCAAGTAGTTATAAAATTTTGACTTGACTAAATTTTTCATTTTAAAAGCTGATTTTAACTCAGCTTATAGAATATTTTTAATGTTGTTTCAAACATACATCAATATTAAAATAACTTATAAACGATTAAACATTTAAAAAGTTAAGGTGTTTAAACATATAAATAAATATAAAGAATATTTTACAAACCAATTATGTTTTATTTTTGGCTTTAGTGTTCTCTATATATTTCGAAATTATACAAAAATGCTTTTTTTTTTCATTTTGTTTAAGCGTGAGTAATCGTAAAATTTTTAAGTTAAAATTTTTATCTAAGTTAACAATAACATTTACATTAATAATAAAGAAATAAAAAAAATTTTTGCTATCACTTTCAAGATTGTAATAATAATAATAAACAAGAAAATGCATTTTTCAGCTAAAATTATAGACTAGTATTAAAGTTGTTTGACTTTTTTTGATAAATAATGTTCTTAAAATGTAATACACACTGTTGTTATATATAACTTCAGTTGTTACTTATAGGCGTAGTACGACTATATCTGTTTTTATTTTTAGTTATGTAGTTTAATAAAAATATGTGTATGATTAAGAAATATTACATTTAAAAAACTTAATACATAAAAAAGGTTATATTCAGCAAAAGCTGATATGTAACAGCACCTTTTTAAATGAAAAATACAAATTCACAAACAAAATAATTTTTTTCATAGTTTTAACTAATTGTTAATTTTTTAAAATTAAATATCTTAACAAACATGTATTTAACATAAAAAAAACGAACTATTTTATGCATGTTTTTGAAAGTTATATTTTCAAAAATTTATCGTTATGCTTTTTTACCATCAAGTTAAATATTTTGACACTTGCATATTAAAAAAAAACTTAGCATTAATTTGTCATTAACTGCACGCAAGTTTTGAACCTTAATCAACATCGGTTTTCAAAAAGTTATCACTCTTTTATCAGTGAAAATTAAAAAGATACTAAGTCACTAATATTTTTAATAGTTATTAAACTTGTTTTTGTACTTTATACCTTATTAATCAAGTTTTTCAATTAGTTGTATCATATTCAGTTCTCTCAAATTCAAGGTAAAAATAAAATAATAAATGATTATAGTTAAGGTAAAATAAATTTATCATCGGTATAAATTTTTTAGCATTTTAAGTTAAGATTCCACATAAGAAGGGACCAGCATGCTACAATTTGTTTGTTAAAGCTTATTGTAGTGGTAATTATTTCGTCAAGCAAACTTAATTTATTATTTAACTTATTGTACTTACTTTAAAGCACTATAAACGTTAACTTTAGTATTCTGTATTTTGAAATAACTATAGTGAATGTTTGTTTTGCTGTCGTATGTTCTCAAAATTTTCACAAAAAATATGATTAAGATTCCTTTTTATAAAATTACTAATCAAGTACAACTAAAATTAAAATTTTTATTATATTTTTATAGCAGCACCTATCAGTCATTTATATCTTGCAAACTAACCAACAATTTATTTTGCCTAAGACAACAGCAAAGAGAGTACACATTCAAAAATGGAATAATTTCTGATTTTTTATTAGTATTGTGTTGTTGTAAAATATAAAGTTTGTTATTTATTTTTCATGATCTTTCTTTTTATATTATTTTCATACGACTTAATTTGTGTCTATAATATTTTCTTTTATTTATTTTACTGCTTCTTTAAAATACATGTAATAATTTTTTTTTTTTTTGTAGTTTTTTGAGGTTATTTTTATGACAAAATTTTGATAGCATTAAATTGAAAATAAATATATGTTAAATTAAACTTCTAAACTTTTAAGTTTTGTTAGAGTTAATTTAAATCACAATATACACTAATAACTAATTTGAAGATAAATAATAAAATACATTTTAAGTTTTGAAGTCTTTCTTAGGTTTTTTGACTACAAACTTTTACAAACGCATATTTAAGTAATAAAAAAATAATTGTTAAATAACTTCATAGTTTTTATTTAAAACTTCTTATAAATAACTTACAAAAATTAAATATGTTAATTATATTTTTAAAGATCTTGGCTATAATTAGAATATATTTAGTTAAAATATCTTTGAATTTTACTTTTTATAAGATCGTTTATAGATATTATTTAATTTTAATTAGTGAAAGTTTATAAGAAAAAAAAGCTTAAACTTACTTTTAATTATTTATTTTTTGTCAAACAACAACGAAAATAGAAACCTTTTATTTAAGGCTTAACACCGTTCAAAAATAACAAGACCTTTAAATGTATATTTAATTATTTTCTGTTAATAATATTTTATGACTTGCTTACGATAGTTTGTGGGTATTTTTAAACAAAATGGAAAAAAATAAAATTCTATTTTAAAACTTTTAATATACAGATTTAATTTTATAAATTTTTATGTAAAATGTTTAGAATAGTACATAAAGACTTTAAACAGTTTTACTAAATTATTATTATAACCTGTGGTTGTAAAAAATAACGATTAATTGATTAAAAATTCTAAAAAAATAAAAAAGTATGTTATTAAATATTTTACTAAATTAAAAAACTGTAGTTTTTAGTTTATTCTTAAGTAATTAATAAATACATATAAACGGTTATATTCTAAGTTTTTACTGAGTTTTAAACAAATTTTACTAATAATAAGATATTTTTTGAAACAAAATCTACTTAAGAATATGTACATTTTTTTCATTTGATAGTTTAGCGTGATGTAGTAATTTAAGATTTTTATGTTGTTAATTTTATGTTAAAATTACAAATTAATTGCATTTATGATATCTGTTTAGCCGTAAATTTAAAAAAAGTAAACTTCTTATAGTACCTGCGTTTCATCTTACCTAATAACTTTTATTTCTCTTTTAAATGTTTCAAAACAGTTTGGATATAAAGTAGTGTTTAGTATATATTAACTTTGTATAAAAATTTTATTTCAATAGTAATTTTTTCATTTAGTCAAAATACTTAGTATAAAAACTTACAACAAGTTTTGAATGAGTAAAGGGTGAAAGCACTCAGTTTGAAAAGAACAACTTTTATAAGAAAAAAATATTTAAAAACTGAGAAATGTGAGAAAAAATTAGTTTAAATCATTCTTAAATTTTGACCACGTATACTCTTTATATTGATGGTATTAAAAAAGAAACAACAACTCATGTAAGAAAATAATATTTAGGGAAAAACGTATAATCAAACTATATCTTATATGATATAAAAAACTGAATGATTTTCTTATTGTTGCTTTCTAATTAAATAATAAAGTTTTGTTAGCTGAACCAAGCAGCTTAAAATTAAAAAAACATTTAGCTATGTGAATATCATTCAACTTACCTGATATAAATACAACACCATCAGAACTTGATGTTGTGGTTTTTATGTAAATTACGTCACGATAATAATTGTAAACAATATTTTTTTTATATAGGAAAAAATTGAAATTAAACTAATATGATTTTTAAACTAGCTATTACTGATATGTTAAAATGATATGTTACTTTTTTGAATGAAAAATATAAATTTACAAAAAAAATGTTTTATTTGAAAAAAAAGGTTCAACTAATAGTTTAGTTTTAAAGTAAGATTATGAATAATTAGATTTTAAAGAAAGTTACTGTTTTACTTTTTTACCATAAACTTAAATATTTCAACACATACATATTTTAAAATTTAAGTTTATTTGTAACATGTAAGTAATACATGTAAGTTTCGAACATTAAGCATCATAGCTTTTTAAAGAAGCATTATGTTTTTACATTTAATGATTAGTGACCAACGATAGGTATAAAAATAAAAATTTAAAAATGCTTAATACTTATAAAAGTAACTTGTTTTAGTACTTTTTACAGTTTTAACAAAATTTTTCTATTGGCTGAATTGTATTCAGCTGTTAAATTTAAGCTTATCTTTACCAAGTAGCATTTTATATAAGTAAGAGTTTAATTTATCGGGTTGAAGCTTATTGTTACTGTGTTTTAAAACTACGCCACATAACGAGAGTATTTTTTTATCAAAACTGGTGCTTAATATAATCACTTACGTTTTTATATCACAAATAAATTAAATACTATTTATATTGATTTGTATATTTGATAGTTTTTTTTTAATATTCAAATAAAGTAAAATAAAAATTGGGTTGTCAGACGCTATTATTCTCAACTAATAGATCATAGTTGTTTACTCGACTTATGTTTCTTAATTTTCGTTTTTTCTTTCAGTTTTAAGGACTGTTTTTCATTTTTAAACATATAAATTATATCATCTTTCTTATTTTATAAATTTTAAAATGTTTAATTTGCTATAAGCAACTGTTTATTTAAAAAACTAAAGTAAAATAACCACAACTAATAACTGCAGTAAACTTGCATAACTAAATTTGAATTTTTAATAATTTTCCATTTCAGCTAAGTCTTAACTTTTAAGCTTATCGTAACTCAGCTATATTTTCAAGTGTCAATTTAATCTACATAAATTATTTGATTTGTCAACAAAATATTTACAAAAACTATAAAAAAAGTGTGCTACCTAAACTACCACCTAAATTAAAATATCGGAAAATTACACTACTTAAAAACGAATGATTACAACTGACTTTAAGTAAAATTACCATCTGATCAACTAGGAGAAAAACTCTATTAAAAATTATTTTGGCTTACTTGTTTCCTTTTTAATTAAAATTTTATTTTGAAAATCATTAACTACATAATATTTTTTCAATACCTGATGTTTACATTGAGAAAAAGTGTACAAAATTGGACATGCTTCTATATAAAATGTATAGTTCAAAACTTTAATAATAAAATGTGCGCTATTTTTATCTATTCAAGTTTTATCTAAAATTGTAAACCAACAACCATGTGTTTTTAATTTCTTTTTGTTAGATAAATAAATATTATTTGAAAGTTTTGCGCTTGTTTATTACAATCTACACTAAAAACATATTAAAATATCGTCGCATTTTTTTAACGCATTTTTACGGTTTATACTAATGTAAAATTTTTAAATTTCCGTTGATTTTATAAATCATCTCGTTACGTCACTACTTATTCCCAGCAATGCATACTTCATCTTTTTCTATATAAACAAAAAAATATATAAGTTATATAAGCTTGGCAAGGTATTGATCATAATCAAATTATTTTTTGCACAGTCAACATTGGCTGCTTATAATTTATTTTTTCTCCTAAAAATAAAACCAATAGTTTTAAGAAGCATATTTTACAATTTACAACAAATTTATACAAAAAGTTAATTATGATGGTACTGAAAAATGTAAAACAAATTTATAAAATAAAACTTTTACTGCAACTAATTTATTTATTGTTAAGTAAACTTGACGGTAGACTTAAAAGTTAAGGAATAAACTTTTGCATGTGAAAAAATAAAATTTAATGTTAGATTTACTGTAGTGAATTTTATTTTTATCAAGATTAAATATATTGTCGCATACCACCAATATTTTCCACGGGTATTTAAAAGCATATTTTTAATTTTTAGTCTTATTGATTTTTAATTTACACTTTAGGTGCAAAATAAAACTTTTATATTTTGGATTGATAGGCTTTGATATTATATACAAAAATGTTTTGTTGACAAATCTTTGAAAGTCATCATTTATTAGTAAGCAAATTGTATATCAGAAAGTTCTATTTAAAAACGAATGATTTAAACTGACGTTAAATGAAACTAGTAGACAATTTTGGTAAAAAGGTAGCTTCGCTTACTTTTTTTATACGCAAAAACAAATTTTACAAAGAATACTAACTATTTATTTTTTAGATTAAATTCACGAAGTTCACATTGGTGAAATAAGTACAGAATTATACATGAATCATATAATATTGTATGTTGTATATTTAAAATGCACATACTAAAAAGTTTTCAAAACTTACTTGTGTGTCCGTTTTGTGAGTCCAAAAAATTATTTAATTTTTACTTAAACAAAAATTATGTTTCTTTTAAATTGTTTTTTAAACTTATAATTGTTAACACAAGTTAAAACGCAATTTGTGTAGAATATAAATAAAAAACTCAAGAAAAACAAAAGTGCTGCATACTTAATGTAGTTACTATTGAACTAAAGTAAAATATATTAAGTATACGAAATAATATATCTTTTTATTAAAAACATCTCTGTGTACATAAAAAATACATAATACTGAAATATAAATGTCAGTTTTATGTTATAAATTTTAATTTAAAAAGACTAAATCAGCGAGCTTTTACAAATTTCTTTTTATTATACTTCTGAATAAAATCAAAAGATTTTACGTGACTGATATAGACCGAAAATAAAAAGTTAGTAATACAAAATTGTCTTAAACTTATATTGAAACTAAAGTAAAGCAATCTTTAAAATTTCCGTTAGTTTTGAGTTCTCTTCGTGACGTCATAAATAATTTCCAGTGATAAAACGCTTCTTCTTTTTCTATTTGAACAAAATGCATACTTTCATTACAGTTATTGAACATTAGATTTATCTTGTTTCTTTTTTGTACAGCCTGCACCGGCTGTAAAATTATCTGCTATTATATTTCTTCTTTTGAAAATAAAACTTGGCAAAGGTACTTTATATATGGTGCATATATAAATGTATGTTTAAGAATTTTTCTCAGTGCAGGAAAATACGAGTTTAAAAAAACTTCGTTGGAAATGAAGTAACGGTCAGTTTCATATTTAGTTTATCTTTTAATGCATAAACTTTCAATAACTTTTTTTTTGTGGTATTTAAATAACTTAACAAAGTACAATTCGTAAACATTAAGTATTGTACAAGTATAATACTTACAAAAATGATCAGTAAAAATATGTTATGGTTTTTGAAAATATATGCTTACCAACTAACACAAATTGTGTAGAAACTATGTTTTTAAACTACCAAAAGAATTTAAGTTTAAATGTTTTATACAGTGACAACTTTTTAATAAGTTTTGTTAACGCACTCTTCTTATTAGTACTAAAATTCGCTTTTTGTCACATTTTTGTCTACGGATTACTGATATGTATCAAATTAGTATACTGGTAAGATAGTTGTAATTACGATTTTTTTGTTTAACATTGTTTTTTAATTGGATAGTCTAATTTAAAACCATACATATATTAATGAAACAAGTTTATCAAAAAGTATTTGTTAAAATGTTCTTATATTTGATGTCATAAACCAGTTTTGTTTTAATCGTTAAGATATTGCAATTGACATAGTTATTGTTAAAATAAAATTAAAGCATTACTCTTGAACATTATAGTATGCAACAAAAAATTGTTTTTATATATTACGCGGTGTTTTCCTAAATCTGTGCAAATTAAACATCAGTTTTTTACTATTTAAAACACGTTTTGTCTTGACACAAATAACTACATTAGCTAATTCGACTTTTTGGTAGCAGCCGTTACAACTAATTTTAACAACTTGTATTGCATACCATGTAATAAGAAATAAATCGATCAAAAATATTTACGGCACAATGCCGTTTAAAAATTGACAGGGTGTAAGTGACAGGTCTACATGCAAAATACCTTTATATATATACGTTTGAATAATGCGAGCGTTTGCCAGTTTTTAAATATTACGTCACGAGTGGTCTAATTAACCTAAAATTTAAAACAGTTACTTCTTAAGTAAGATAATTTTAAAATTAAATTCCTTAAAAACGAAGTGTTTCAAGTTACAAATATATAGAAGTCGCATTTACTTAGGTGTTTAATTAGTTACTTAGTGGTTTCTTTTGGTCTTAAATTTATTATTTACTTTAAAATTTATTTTAGTTAAAAGCTTTTAACAATGTTTAAATGTGTACATTAGTGTTTCTTTTTTTAGAATTAAAAACAAGCTTATTTTCGACAAATAACACTAATTCACTGTTATTACAATTAATACAAACAATTTGCATTGCATATTTATGCATATAAAAGTTTTAATTGAGTCATATGTGCGGCGCAATGCCGTTAAAAAAGTTAAATTTATTCTTAGTAAAATTATAAAATTTCTACAATTTAAATAGAAAATGTTTGAGGATTTTCTATTTATAAAAGACCTTTATTAAAATCACATTTTACTTAGGTTCTTAAATAATTTATTAGCTGTTTCTAATCGTTTCTTTAATTTTTTGACTTAAAATTTACTTTAATTAAATTTTTTAATAATGTATTATATATATAAATCATTAATTTCTAAATTTTGGAAGCTAGTACAATATTACATTATAACAGTCATATTTCTTTTGTGAAAAACAAAACTTTATTGTATTGAACTTTAACAATTTACTTTAAAATTGTATTTAACTAACTTCTTTTTTAATATGTACACAAAGTAGTGTTACCGGTTTAAAATAATTGGTTATCAAATGCTTTTGAAAAACAACTATTTTACTACAAACATTTGTGGTTTATTAACTCTTTTTATAACTAAATATAAATCTATACTTCAAAAAATCGAAAGTTAAGTAAAAGTTATTTTTTATTATCTAAATTTAATTTTAGGTAAATAAGTTTAATTATTTTTCTTTTTTGTATTACTAGAAAGTTTTCAAAAAAAAACAAAAGATAACTTTTTTATTGAATAATTCAAACATACAGTTGATATATATAGTAAATTTTTAGTATGTGTACATGAGTATATTTGTAAAGCTAAATGTTTATTTCTTATAAACGTTAGTTTCTATAATAATTGTTTTTTAATAATATATTTAGATTTAAATAAAAATTTACAAATACTTTTATTGTAATTTTTCTCAAATAACTAATATAGTTAAACTTTCTTTTTCATAGTTTGCTCCTAAAAATAAATAGATTTAACAACGGTTAAACTTGAAAACTATGAAGAAAAAACAATAAAAAAAACCTTTTTAATTCGTTTATTTGAACAACTGTTAAGAGAAATCTTAAATAAATAAAATAATAATAATTTAATTACCTACCAAGATTAACTAAATTCGAATGAATTCTAATTTTTCTTATAAAAAATATATAATTGCAACTTTAGCCTCTTACATACGTTTTTTTTATTTACACCAGCAGTACTTAGGTGCACCAATACAAAACTGCTTTAACTATTATAAGTTTTAATTACTTTACTGCAGTTTCGTTTTTATTACTTAGAACAAGCTAAAGAATTAACAAGTCGATAACGGTTTTATGTATCCTTTTGATATAAACAGTTAATTTACGATAGTTTGACTACTACGTCACTTTATTAATTTAAAATTATTTTTGCTATTTATACTTTCGCGTCGAATAACAAAAAATTTCAAGAAATCGCATAAATTATATGCACCTTTAAAAATTAGTACTTTGCGTTTAAGCGAAGAACTTTATTTAAAATTTTCTATGTTCAAAAAATGTTGGTTTATACTGACTTTTAAGTGTTATCGAATTTTTTTTATTTTTTTGTACTATAACATTATTTGTTTAAGGCCTAATTAGATTATATGTTATTAAAAACATCTTATTTTGGTTTAGAATATAAATAAATAGTATAGGGTTGTTTTTCAAAAAGTAAAGAAAAAGAATATTTTAAATACTTTATAAAAGAGAAAGTGTTTAGTTAGTAAATAAATATAAGATTTTAGTTCTAGGATATTCTAAAAGTCAAAAAAAAAAAGCTTTACTAAGCTTATTGTAAATGAAGTTACATTTTTTTCGATGTTGTATATGAGGAAACTTTCAGTTTATTTGTATAGCTTTTATAATCGTGTTGTAATCAGTGAAAATTAAAAAAATATTTATTTAAACATCAAATGTTTAAACCACTCATAAAATAGCTTAATTAGTTACACGATAAGGTAGTAAAGAGATAAAATATATTTTTTTATTTATTTTACTGCTTTTTTAAAATACATGTAGTAATAATTTTTTTAAAGTTTTTTAACAAATTTTTGATTGTATTGAATTAAAAGTAAATATATGTTAAATTAAATTTTTAAACTTTTAAGTTTTGTTAGAGTTAATTTAAATCACAATATGCACTGATAACTATTTCAAAAATAAATAATAAAATAAATTCAAAATTTTTAATTTATCTTAAACTAGTTACACTTGACAATACACAAACAGAATTAAATACTTTTTTATGAAGGAAAAATTAATTTTGTTCATAAATGTTTAATTTTTTTAATGTCTTTAGATTCAAGTTGCTCTCCTAAGTCTTCAGAAATAAATACTGTTAATTTATCCTTAAGTAGTAAGTCAAAATTATTTTTTAACTGTTATTGATACTAACCTATATTATAAAGATACTACTTTAGTACTTCACCTTAAAATATACTGTTTTATTTTTCAATTTAAAGTTTTGAAGTTTTTCTTATATTTTTCGACAACAAACTTTAATAAAAACATATTTATTCAGTATCATCTTTTTTTTATGAATTTTTAAAGTAATAAAAAAAAGAAAATAATAATTTCATAATTTTTATTTAAAATTTCTAGTAAATACCTTATAAAAATTGAAAGTATTGTATTTTCAAAGACTATGGCTATACTTTGATTACACATATTTAAAAACATCTCTTACTTTTACTTTTTATAAGATCATTTACAGATATTACTTAGTTTTATCTAGTGAAAATTTATAAGAAAAAAAATTACTCAAATTTTTTTTTAATTAACTATTTTTATTAAAATAACAAATGAAAGTAGAAAATTTCTCTTTAAGGCTTAACACCTTTCAAAAATAAGAGAGCTTTAAAGGTATAAAAGTTATGTGATTACATTTTCTTTTATTTATATATTGTGACTTGCTTACGATAGTTTGTGGTTATTATTGTTAAGATTTAAAAAAATATTTTTAATTTAAAACTAATTAATATAGAGTTTTAGTTTTATAATTTTTATGTTCATTGTTTATAGAAGTACATAAAGACTTTAAACAGTTCTACTAAAATATTATTATAATCTGTAGTCTAAAAAAAAACGTTTCGTTGATTTGACATAGTGTAAAAAAAACTATGTTATTAAATGCTTTATTAAATTAAAAAAACTATAGTTTTTAGTTTTATCACAAAGTAATTTAAAAAAAAGATAATCAATGTTTTATAAATTTGCACTAAAATTTATATAAACTCTACTAATACTAAGAGTATATTTAGTGAAACAAAACCTCATGAAGAACATTTATATTTTTTAATTTAATAGTTTAGTGTGTATAAGAAGTATTAGGTTTTATGTTGTACAAATACTACAAATTATTTGCGTTTAAGATGTCTGTTTAGTTGTAATTTAACAAAATAGTAAACTTTATTTTTAACCTGTATTTCATCTTACCTACTAACTCTTATTTTTCTTTTAATTGTTTCAAAATAATGTCTAAATAAAGTAGTATTTAGTATAAGTTAAATTTGTATATAAAGTTTAATTCAATAGTAATTTTTTCATATTGTCAAAATACTTTGTACGAAAACTTACAACAAGTTTTAAATAAATAACGGGTGAAAGCATTTAGTTTGAATTGAACAATAAAAATAATAACAAAATAATTAATAACTAAATAAAAACAAAATAATTTATGACTGAGTTAAGTCTACTAAAAAAAAGGATTTTTTCAAATTGTAAGTTAATCAAATCTTAAAGTTTTAAAAAGCAATCTTAAGTAATAAGTTTTTTAAGAAAATCAAAGCCTATACAGTTTAATTAAGAAAATTAAAAATTATTTTACATTTTTTGTTCATTTACACAGAACTAGATTTTGCAGTTTGTTTTGTTTTTTTATTTTCATTTTAAGAATGTAACTAATTTTTTTGTGTGTAATACATTTTAAATACATTACAGTACTTTTAAACTTTAATTTAATCTACTAATGAAGTTAGTTTACTCAGCCATGTGTAAGTTTAATTACTTTTCTTCTTTCGACGTCAATTATTTAAGCACCATTAAACACAAATTTGTCATTTTTAAAAACGTTAACTAATTTGACTGACTTAGATTGTTATTTAAAATTAAAGTTTATTGTTTATACGATTGCTTAAATATTTTTCTTGAATCACGTTTAAAATAATGTTTTACTGTTAAATATGTGTGTTCTTTGAAAATACTTGTCAAACCTATCATATTACATAATAGTTTTGTACCAAATAAATTATTGGTTTTGCATTTAAAAAAGTTTTATAATAAAATAATAAATTTTCGTTTTGTCATTTCCACATTCCACGTTTTGATTATCAATTTTTTTTTAATGTACCATATGTTTATTTTGTATTTTACTAAGTTTTTTGAAACATTTTGATCATTTAGTAAAAAGCCGATGTTGTTTATTTTATTTTAAGTACAATTTTAGACTTTATTAGTTTTTTTTTGTTAGTATTAGACCTTAACATATTATTACAGAAACCAACTATATATAATCTGTAGAAAAGTTATAACTTAGTAAAGTTGAAAAACTTTTGTTGAAAAACAAAAAAAATGTGTTAAAAAAAATATTAGTTATAAGTAGGATAAAATGTTTTGTATTGAATAAATAATAAGTACGTAGAACTTTTGTAAAATTATAACTATTTTGAACTTTTTTATGTGTATTGTTTCAACTTTATAACAAATTAAATAATTTTATAAAAATTTGGCTAATGTTTTAAAAAAAAGAAGTGTCATTTTAATACCATTAAACTTCTTCTATAAACTTATTTAAGTACATATACTTTTTTTTCCATTAAAACACAATAAAAAAGTAAAAAATAAATTTATTCAAATTTTATTAGTTTTTTAGACTTAAAATTAACGATTAATGTTTTTTTAATAGCTCAACTTGTTTTTCACAATCTCTTAGTAATCACAAGTAATCTCGTTTGTGTACTTAATGAAATTATTTACTGTTTTTTTTTTATGACATGAGAAACAATTTACTTACAACTTTTAATCTACAAAGTAAAAAATGTTTTATTAGTTTCACAACAATTTTGAAATCTTTAATGTATCAATTTTAAAACTTGACTTGCATATTTATCTGTTTACATGACGTACTTATTTACATCGAAAAAATGACTCTTAAAACGTGTTTTTCGATGACATACTAATTTTTGTATTTTGTGCTTATTTATTTAAATTTAAAACTAGTACTGTTAGTTCTTTTCTTAAAATACAGAAAACAAATAGCAACAATATCACTGTAAATATATGCTTACATTGAAATTAGACATAAGTTGCACAGTAATATTACATCTTTAAAGTAAAACTGGTACTCATAAAAGTTTTAAACACTGAAACAAGTTCCATAAATAATTATTTATATGTAAACTATTTAAATAAAATGAATTTTACAATAGAGTTCAACAGAAAAGTTTAGTTCACTCTGAATGGTGAACTCTAAGCAAAGAATTACTTAGTTACAAAACAAATTACTAAAATTGTGTTGTTTGAAATTTAACTTGAGATAACTAATATCAAGTTGAATATGTAAATACTTTTTTTTTATTAATATTTTCTAGGACAACTACTATAAAGCAATTCATAATTTTACAACTACTTTCAATAAGTAAGTAAAATTTTTAGTATACATTTGTGTTGCTTAAGTATGTTGCTATATTCTAAGTTATTTTATATCAAAAAAAAGTAGATTATAAAGTTGCGATTTATTATTCAAAAACACATGTATAAACAATCTAGATTAACATAGTAATATAGAAGCATAGATAAATATAGTTATTAGAAAGTTATTTTTCACAATATATATTAAATGTTATTAAAAAATGTTTGGTATGTTTGAAATATTGGTTACAATAATTGCTGATGAGTCAAAAAAAAAACCAACAAGTAGAAATATCAAAACTGTAAACAATTATCGTTTTTAGTTAAGTAACACTGAAGCATAGCATTTTTATGAACAAAGCATTTTTAAATCTTTTATAAATATAAAAAGGATAGTAGGTACAAAACGAAGATTAAGAAATTTGAAAAATATGAAGTAATTATTTTTAAACTATTCAAACTGTTAACAAACATATTATATTTATTATCATTATGAAGTTTTAAAAACTGTTAAAAAATTAACTCTAGCAATAGTACTAAAACAAAAACTGTTCATTATTTAGTATGTGCACTTAAACAGTAAATGAATGTAATTTAAATTACATTATATATTTTCTTACAACTAAAGATTTTTTTTCTACAAACATGTAGCATTAAGATAACAAAAATCTATTTCTGATTAATTGTATCTTTAGTATACACAAAATAAAACTTTTTTTTTTTGCAAAATTTTGAGTAATTCTAAAAGCAAGAAAAAAATTGAAGGTATTTTAAACGATCAAAAAAAACTTTGATTTAAAAAAAACAAAAATTTTTAGACATATTTATTCAAATACTAACTTTCATCAGATTCAACAATAGAAAACTAACAAAATTTATAGCATATATGCTAAAATATTACTTAGTTGGACAATAAAACGCTCAAAACGTTTTACATAAATATAAGTTTTAATAAAGATTGAAAATAATTAGAGTACTTTTTTCAATTAACACAATCATATAGATAAAAAAAGCTGTCATTTTTGAGTTGGTTTAAAAAATTTGAATATTCACAAATATAAATATAGTTGTAGTTGACAACTACAACAAACACTAGCAATCATTAACAACCATACAAATCTTAAGAGCTGATCTAGTGGAGTGTACGCTAGTTAGATGCAAGTTTCTCAATTTGAACGGCAGTAAGTCGTAAATAAAGTTTTAAGTTTTGAAATAAAAAAATTAAACAAACTCTTGTACAAAAGTAAAGTTCAGTTACGTTTTTATGATTATTTTACATTTTTTTATATAGTTTTG